>NW_010533830.1:0-2208 GCF_000687285.1 Phaethon lepturus
TACCAGAACCTGGCCGCGCAGGCCCGATACACCAGCATACCAGGCAAGGAACAGCCAACGCTCATACTGCTAGCCTTGGACACGTGATTTCCCACATAGATGTGTGGGTGCCCACTCTTTCATTTTAGTCATGTAGAGAAAATGGATGCCTTTGGAGGTTTATTAAGAAAGTTCTTGTTACTTAAGGTTAGGTATCTATATTAGGTGCTGAAGATCCTACTTATCTAGCAGTCTCCTGACAGCCACCCTACAGCAGTAGGATGGGGTTAAAGAGAAAGGACTAAATCCTACCAGAAAATACCGATTCTTTCCAGAAATTTTGTATTTTATAAATGCTTCAGACAAACTTTGGCTTCCTAGTAGCCTCACTTCTACATTCATGTGAATTAAAACACCAAACAAATAATACATGGTGAATCAAAGCTGAAAATGGAGAAAGAATGAGGATCGTGGACCCACAGAAGACAACTGGGCATTCAAGTCATTTTTCTACGCATCTCTCTGACATTACAGTCTGCACTCAATTTACTACAGCTGAACTCTGCATTGCTAAAGGGAGAAAGGATGTCCATCAATTCAACCCACTCATTTCTGTTTCTTTTCAGCATCAACTTTTCAGTGAATTATTTCCTTCTGCTATAGCAGCTGTTTCAGACTGTCATGGTATTTTTTGGGGGGTCTCTTTTCCTGGGCCCTTTGTTTTATGCCATTTTTATCTTTGCTTTGTTCCCTTGTGATATGCAGTGAAACCCGCAATGCCATTAGCATAGTTAGTTACTCTCATTCTGCCCTTTGACTTTTTATAAATCCACTTTTTATGAACATAAAAAAAAAAAGAAAGAAAATCAACCACCCAAAACTTGAAGTGTCTTATACTTTACAATTTCCTCTTTTCCCTCTGAATGTGTAGAAGCCTGATGGCACTCAGGAAATGGTATATAAACAGACTTCACATACGCATTACATATTTTTTGCAAGTGAATCAATTTTGTGATAAAAGAAAGACAGTTTTCATTGTAGGTTTAACTAGCTTAAATATCATGAAAACCTCCATGAGTTTTTCTCTAAAACTGCAATCTGAACTGAAATCTGCTTCTAAATCTCCAAAAGGTTTATTGATTGAGAGAGACTGTATGCAAAGGAATTTCAGTTTGGATGAAACCGGTTTTTAATCTATGTTACAATCATGCTTCCAAGTTGCATTTATTGCTAGAAGAAGAAATAACACAAAGACCATTACTGAGACTGTGACTGAGACCAGTACATCAATTACTTAACCATGACAAAAAAATGGCAGTAATCTATCTTTTCTCTAAAATGAGGAGAAGAAAGAGAACAAGCCATACATACAACAAGTGTAAGTAGCAAAACTTAAAGGTCTTCAAAAGGCTCTTAAGTAAAGAGGGCTGGCACTAAACATCTGCCCCGGAGTGATTAGAGAGGTTGGGTGCACGGTTGAGTGATCACTGCACTGGCTTGCTCGTTTGGCCTTCAGAAGGTTCTGATCATTTTTCCTCTTTAAAGACAAGACATTTGAAGGAGTTTTTAATTGATTTCCCCAAATCATTATTCATTTTTGAAGCTGAACTTCACTTTTTAGCTTGGTCTATTTGACTTTCTTAAAGTAACTTAATTTGCTGAACAAAATTCAGACCCTTTTGCAATAACTGCAGTCCATTGAGCAACTGATGTCTGGTATAAACTTACAGGATAAGAAAACTAACAAGGGAAAATTAACTTAGAATACTATTTTCCAGCAACTTCTCTTTTTAAATCACCCTTGTTTGGGTTCTCTTAGAAACAAATCATTGTGGTTCTAGGGAAGTCTAAGCAATAATAAATATACATTATGTATAAATCAGGTTTTCCTGCAGTAATACTTGAAATTTTAACCTTTCTGCATTTTAGAGACTGCATCTCAGAATAGGTAGATGTTCCATGCTAGAAAACAAGGTTGTTTTGTGTCAGCTCTCTGAGGACAAAGGCAATTACAGTTAATGAGCTGGGTTATTGTTTGATTATTAAACTTCTATTTTTTCACAGTATGGCCATCTTAGTTATGTGGTTGTGAGCCCCTTCTCCATCATGAAATACAGTAACCTCCCCAGGGTTGTATAACCTGGACATAAAGATAGTATGATATCATGCAAATTGTTCCGAATGTATCTTTTTACAGAGAAGCTCTCTAGTTTTCATATAAGAAAGAGT
>NW_010533830.1:2239-10135 GCF_000687285.1 Phaethon lepturus
AGCAGGAAAGCTGCTCACTTCATTTTCTGTAGTTGCTCATCTCAGTCAGTAACACAATATATAGTTTTAGCCACTGGGGCTATTATCATTTAGCAACACAATGTCTCTTCGGTTATATGTGCTACTGTACCTTAAGGAAATAAAAATATTATCCTCTGTCCTAGATGATGCAATGTTTATTGTCCTTGGCTGTACTGTTTATGACTTCACACCTCTGAGCCACTGTGTATGTATCCAATCTACTTTGCTTCTGATGAAAATGTGTATGTGAATTTGAATTTTGGAGATAGCTTTAAATACTGTCTTGGTGTGATCTCATTTGAAATGTTCCTTACATATTTCTCCACTTGGCTGAAGAAACAACAGTAAAAGCTGTTGCTAATTTTGTTTTTAATTAATTGTGCAGCATGAATTTGTTGACGTGGCATAGATAGGGGTCAACTAAACAGATATGCCCTGGGTTAATAGAAGTTTTCCATCTCCTCTGTTTCTGATGCTTAAAATATTCCTTAACAACCTTAAGTTCATAAAACTTAAGTGCATAAAATTGTCATGATCAGCCTGTCAGCTTTTAACCAAGGCTGCCACCACCCTTTGTATTCACCTGCTGTGCAACTCCCCTTACTTGTAGGAGGCCTGTGAAATGCTTGGATATAATTTTACAAATATAAGCATTTCAAATGCTAAAACCCACTTGTATATATTAAAATAATGTCTTTTGGACTTTTCATAAAACACTACATGCTCTACTCCTCCCTGGAGTGGATTTCTTTTATTATTACTACTGTGATGGCAAATAATTAAGTCGGATTACATTTTTATAGAGAGAGGACACAGTTCTAAATTATTCACCAATAAGTTTCACAAAAAAAGCAAAAATTAAGAATTTAAAATGTGCTCTCTGTTGTTTTTTTCTTCCTGAAACTACATAATTTTATAATGGTATATTGAACAAATAAGTCTCTTTCTTCACCCCCATGAGAGAACAAGAGACTTCATTTAATGCCACATGTGTTACTGTGCTTATCTGCTGATTATCATATTACTTTGATTTGTATGGTAGATTGTAAATTCTTGTAGGATTATGGAAAGATTTCTTTCCTCAGGCTGAACCAGTGAGATTTTGAGCATCATGAAGCCAGAGATGAGTAGGAAAGCAGCAGATTGGTTATTATATCTCTATGTATTTTTTACCCACTGGTTCATCTCATTTTTATCACTGCAGAGTCAGCATGAAAGCCAACTAAGTTAATACACCTCCACAACGTTGTCACACCACTAAGTGTTAATGTCTCTTCAAATTCTCAACATGCTTAGTGAAAATGTGAATTGCTGAAATGGGGTAGCCATAAAGAAGAGCAGGAGTAGGCATAGAGATGCTTTGATTCAGCTAGTTAAAATAATCCTTTTGATTAGGAATGGATACTATATGATGAAGGAAAGAGCTGATTTTCTAAACATCAGGATTTTTTTATGTGCTATTCTTTCTGATTTGGAATGGACTTATCCAAATTTGAAAGACAATTTACTTGGCATATTAAGCTAAGTATTTCCTTGTAGAAAATACAATGAGAAGCAGTAATGGAGAAAGTTCAGACCAGAAAAAGGAAAAATAACTGTCCCATGAAGCTAAAAAATATGAATTCAGCTACTGTATCTCTGTGCTGTGTATGTAACTCAGACTAGAAAAAGAAAATTAATTTGAATAGAAATTAGATAGAAATTTAAGATATGCAATGGAAATAATCAAGGGTTTTCTAATATACTGGAAGGCTATGGGGAAACATGGGAATGCACAGCCAAGAAGATGACTGCTGATACTGACTGGTGTCCATTTTGAAGTCTGCATTCCTCCTCCCATTTTCTGGGAAAAAATGCTGGTGACACATATTTAAACCTAGTATAAGTGTGTCCTGAATAGGTTCAACAGCAGTGGTGCATAGAAGGAGGCAGCTTAATGGTCAGGACTAGACAGAAGATGTGGGTTCACTTTGCTGCTCAGCTGCTGGACTCTGAAAGGTCAGAGAAGTGGCCTTATCTCCTGTGTTATGAAATAAAAACAACTACACTTAACTCCTTTGTAATTGGGAAAAATGGACTTGGAATCCTGTATGAAATTCTTGTCAACCACATCCAAGATTAACTAAAGTTATGGAGAAAAGCAGAATGGTAGGTGAAAAGATGGGGAGTAAGGCGTAGGGATAGAGTTACAGTTTTCACAATGCAAAGAAGTTGTCAGTACAGACAAAGGGTGAATCTTGGTAGGATATGTACTGTTCATCACAGTTACAAATTATTTGGAAAAGCAGGTGGTTAATGAGGTGACCAAGTTTGCTGATACTACAGAATTCTTCAGGCTGACAGAAACTAACACTGACAACAAAAGGGTAAACGCATCTTGTGATTTTGAATGTTGGAGATAAAATGGGAGACAAAATTCAGTGCTGATAAATGAAAAGTAATAGATGAGAGAAAGCATAATCCTAACGATTTTTACACTGCCATGGGTTCATAGACGAGGTAGAGGTATTTTGGAAAAACATTTAGAGTTATTGTGGTTAGCCCTTTGAAAGGTGCTCAGTGAAAGCTGAAGATCATAGGAACAACAAAGCAAGCATCAAGAATTGAATAGTAGACATCACTTTTCCTCTGTATAAAGTCAGGTTCACCTCGTGTCCTAAATACTGTATGAAGTTCTGGCCCCCCCTTTTTTCCAACAGAATAAATTTTCGAAACAGACAAGGGCAGCAAAGATTAGATATAAAGAGGTTTTTGTGTGAAGAGCAATTAGGCTAGGATTATGGGTCTTTGGGGAGAAAAAAATGACTGAGGGATAAAATTATAGAGTATATAAAATAATAAATAGCACAGAGTAGATGAACTGCCGTGTTTGCTATTGTCCTGGTTTTGCTGGGATAGAATCATAAAATCAGTTTTCTGTTCAGGAAAGCTGCACTTCTGAGAAGACTACAGTACCCATTGCTGTGAGAACAAAGTTGATAAGACACTTTGTTTTAGCTCATGGCCAGCTGTGGTACACAGGTTTCCATAGGGATCAAGGCCTTTAGCAGTCTTGAGAGCTAAAGCTCAGAGGAACGGAGGCCAAGACAGCTGACCCAGGCTGGCCAACAGAAGTATTCCATACCATAAACGTCACACTCACTATAAATTGGGGAGCCTGGTGGGAATCTCTCTCTCCCTCAGTGGCTGCCATCCCTGGAGGGTCTCGCCCATCGCTCTGCTCCCGAGGCCGGCTCTCCCTGCGCTGGAGCTGTGCTGCTCGCAGTGTCCACTGAGCAGCGTTCCCTTCTGGGAGCGCCCAGCTCGCAACCGCTATCTGGGCTGAGTATAACTCTGTGTACTTTATATTGCTTTAGTTGTTTTATTAAATCTGTTTCTATTTCACGCCATTTGAACCCATGAGTTTCCTTTTTCCCCAGTTGCCCTTTCTCAGCTGAGAGGGGGTTTTCAGGGGGTAGAGCAAGTGCTTATGTTTAATCCGGAGGTGGGCTAAACCGAGACAGCTATTGACACTGTTTGAAGAATTAGGGGCCAACTGATGAAGTTATTATGCTGCTAGTTTAAGGTAAATGTAAGGAAGCACTTTTCTCACACAGCACATTTCATCTCTGGAACTCATTGTCAGAAGATTTTTGTAGTGCTGTCATGGTTTAGTCCCAGCCGGCAACTAAGCACCATGCAGCCGCTCACTTGCCCCCCCTCTCCTGGGTGGGAGGGAAGAGAATTGGGAAAAAAACCCTTGTGGATGGAGAAAAAAAAAGAGTTTAACAGGACAGCAAAGGAAGAGCAAACAACAATAACAATAATAATAACAATGTGATGTACAATGCAACAACTGCTCACCAGCCGGTGACTGATAGCCCATCCCTGAGCAGCGATTCCCACCGCCTGGCCAACTCCAGCTCACACACTGGGCATGACATTACCTGGAAGGGAATGTCCCTTTGGCCAGGCTGGCTCAGCTGTCCTGGCTGTGCCCCCTCCCAGCTTCTCGTGCCCCTCCCCGCTGGCAGAGTGTGGGGAGCTGAACAGTCCTTGGCTGAGTGTAAGCACTACGACTGCTTAGCAGCAATTAAAAACACCAGCGTGTTATCAACGTTACCCTCATACCAACTCCAAAGCACAGCACTGTTCCAGCTATTAGGAAGAAAATTAACACTACCCCAGCCAAAACCAGGACAAGTGCCCAAAGGATAAAGTAGATTTAAAAAGGGTTAGGAAAATTAGCTAGAAGAAAAGACCATCCATGATTACTGAATACAATATTAAGATTTTTTTCATATACAGGAGGAATATTTCTTATGCTTCTTCTTTAAACAACCACAAACAGTGGTTCACTGCAGGAGATGGTTTGATGGGTCTGATGAAACAGTTTTACCCACTATGACATTTCCTATGTCACAGAACTGAACCCAGGCCACAGAAGGTGGACTGTGGAATTCAAAAGGAAATTTCATGAAAGAAAACTAAACTTTAAAAATTACTCATTTTATATACCTGTTGTGGTTTAACCCCAGCCAGCAACTAAGCACCACACAGCTGCTCACTCACTCCCCCCAGCAGGATGGGGAGACAATCAGAAGAGTAAAAGTGAGAAAACTCATGGGTTGAGATAAAGACAGTTTAACAGGTAAAGCAAAAGCCACGTGCACACAAGCAAAGCGAAACAAGGAATTCATTCACCACTCCCCATGGGCAGGCAGGTGTTCAGCCATCTCTAGGAAAGCAGGGCACCGTTATGTGTAATGGTTACTTGGGAAGACAAACGCCATCACTCCAAACGTCCCCACTTTCCTTCTTTTTCCCCCAACTTTCTATGCTGAGCATGACGTCATATGGTATGGAATATCCCTCTGGTCAGTTGGGGTCAGCTGTCCTGGCTGTGCCCTCTCCCAGCTCCCCGTGCACCTCCAGCCTACTCGCTGATGGGATGGTGTGAGAAGTAGTAAAGGCCTTGACTCTGTGTAAGCACTGCTCAGCAATAATGAAAATATCTGTGTATTATCAACACTGTTTTCAGCACAAATCCAAAACATAGCCTCATACTAGCTACTACGAAGAAAATTAAATTTATCCTAACCAAAACCAGCACATTCTCCACTCCTTTCATACCATTTATGTCATGCTCATGTCCCATACTATCCAATATAATTCTCATTACCAGCCACCACCCTTCTCACACTTCGATACAGTACACAGATATCATTCCTTTAGTCCATGGACCACCCCTGTAAAATGTTTTTAAAATATCCAGAAATGTCGATCAAGTTCATTTAGTCCAGGACTTGGGGCTTCATCTGTTATGGTGGTCACTCAGGACAGGCGAGGTGGGGTGTTGCATGGAGTTACCAAAGCCAACTCAGGTTGGGCCACTGCTGCACTTGCACTGCTTCTTGTAAGGCTTGTCCTCCATTGGTTCAGGTGGTTCCTGCTATAGTAATTCCTATAACATGCAACTCAAGTAATGGCTCACAACAGTTTAAAGGTATTTCCATTACAGTCTCCACCCCTGGGCCCTTTACGTAAGATTATAGGGTTTAACACTGCAGTGAACTCCTCCCCTTGCTCCTAGCTTGGCTAAATCAAGGGGTTCTTGCTATAGTAGGAACCACCTGAACTCTATCCCAGCCAAAACCAGTACACTACCTCATTTAAAATAAGGAGGAAAGTGACTTTGTTATTTGTGCCTTGATCAAAGGATAAGCACTTGGGAAGGAAAAAATCCTTACAGGATAGGACAATGGAGGTGTGTTCTGGTACTTGTCTTTAAGACATAAAATTACTGTGGGATCACTCATGCCAGATCCACATCCAAGCCCTGCATCTTATCCCGCACTAAATCCTTTTAGAAGCGTGGAATAATCCACTCCTGAGAGTCTTTTTGTCTTCCTCCATCTATATCTGCAGTTAATTGTTGGCAATTAAAATATTTGTGAAGATATGTTAGAAGTAGATGAGGTCAATGATACCAGATAGGAACAGGTCAGCACAGTCTGGTTGGGCGGAGGGAGCAATACGTTGCTTAAAAGAGCTTTCACTCCACCCACCAGTGAGAAACAGAGCAGTGAGGCTGATAGCTGCTGGTTAGGTTGTAGCAGGTGGGAAGACTGAAAATAATTTCAAAAAGCAATTCCCTTCTCCCTGTCTCTTGGGAATAACTGTAGAACTATTGGAACAGCAGGAAAGGTTTTCTTCTCTTGGAAACTGTAAAAGTACCCAAAGTATCAGACATGAAATACAGGAATGTTGCCCGAGCACTGTACAAATTCTTAAAATGAAAAGTTAGAGAGACGTTTAAAGATGTGGCTGAGGGAGGTGAGGGCCTGAGGGAGAAAGAGTGATTTTGTTTTGCCATTTTGTTCTCAGCCTGAATCTTGCGTGCAGCATCAAGTTCCTTCTCTCAGGACTGAGCCTGGAACACAGGCATGAGAGGAGCTGGCATGCCCCGAGGTGGGTCTGGAGCACTGGCCTGCTTCCCAAGGACTGCCAGAGCTGCCATGCTCAAGTTCAAACTTTGTACGGACTAATGATTTTCCCGCTTTAGTGCCAGCAGGTTTTAAGCACTCTGGATATTCTGGCTGCAAGTTAAGACATCCGTGTAAATGTAAGTAATGTCTCTGTCCAAGTATTCCTTACCTCACAGGGTTAAAAGAATACATGCATCAAAATTTGAGGTGATCTGCAGCCGTGGTAGTGAAGTCATATAAAATATGGAACCATGTAATGTCTAAAATGTGTTAGATGTATAAAGCTAAGTCAAGCTGAAACATCTGAATGAAAATTGTGATCTGAACTTTCTCCCAGGAGCAAGAGCTTTGGGTCAGGTGTTACTGTTCAAGACTATTTCCAAGCGAGTGACTGTGCCTTTTTATAACACAGGCCTTGTTACACTTTGATTTCTTCCTCTATCCTGGTCTGAATTATGTTACTTTTGTTGATATGAATTCACAGCCACTAACCAATGACCATAAAAGCCATTCTATACCACATATTGACTTGAAAGATTTAGGTCCCCAGTATAAAAGGAAGGCACTTTATCCACTCAGCCAGACCAGACCCTTGATTTTACATTGCTGTTTTCTCTCGGAGTTTCAGAAGACCTTTTAATATTTCAGAACCATGCCAGCGCTTTCATAAACTTTCCAAAGGGTAAACAGTAGTAGTTGTATTCCAGCTGCTGCTGAGTCTGCTGTGTTTGTTCAGCCCTGAAATGATCTTTTAAGATGTGAAAATAAAATGTTTCACTAGTACTGAGCCATAAACACAAAACTGACCAGGGATGCTATCCGCCCAACAAAAATTACCTATTATGTATTAGAACCATTTTTTCCCAGCTTTCTGCACAGAAACCTGATTCTGATTTAATCTGAGGAGTTTTTCTTTTAGCAGAGCAGGTAAAATAATATTCAAAAATTAATTTTTAAAAGTTTTGAGAAGGTAATGGCTGTTACTTTGCCCTTAACCACACTGTGAAACTTATTGCAATGGCTTAAAGGAAATAAAGACTTTTTTTTTTCTCATAGAAAGCAAGCAAGTCTTATTTACTTATTACAGAAATATTCCTCTGAATGATATAAGTATTTTGACTCAAGTCACAAAGCTGCTTAAGTGTAAGATTGCAAGCTAATCTTCTGATTAGTTTTGTAGATATTTCCTCATTTTACATTATTTATTTAAATGTGTGAAAATCGTATGCTTGTGTGTATGCTGTAGATACTTTCAGATTTTCTTAATAATGCAAGCAAATGACGTGCCAGTACAGGGAACTCTAAAATTCAAGCCCTTAATGTTTAGTGGTAATAGAACTCACAAACTGCAATATGAACTCTCAGCAGAAATCATATAACTCTCAAAATATTTATTTGCTCTCTTTCC
>NW_010533830.1:10166-20431 GCF_000687285.1 Phaethon lepturus
TTAGGATAAACCCCACAACAAAACAAACCTTCGCTCTTTAAGTACCCAATTCAGGCATCTATGGACCAAAGATCAGACTCCGATAGAGATTTTCAAATACCACTAAGATTGTCTTTCTCGGCCATGTCATTTTCTCCTTGCCCTTTAGGTTTCTGTCTAGGTGGGACTTAAAGTCTGAATTTTACAATTCTACATCAGAACCTGAAGCTGGGTTACAGGTGCACTAGAACAAGGAGAGAGGGCAGGTTCAGCTGTACACACTAGCCTGTACATGGCATCATTGGGAAGTGGTTGTCAAGGTGAACATGGTGGAGCAAAACGTAGAAGGTGGAATAGTTCAGAATGAAGACTGAGCTGGGGTTGTGGTGCTGGACTGGGAGCAATGAGGGTGTTCGTGATTCATGACAGAGGAAAGTTGAGACAAGGTGAATGAGAAGAATTGAAAGAAATATCTCTAGGTGTGTTGATGAAGACAGGGATGGTTAGGGTGGGAAGATTATGGATGTCCAGGATCCTAAAGGCTTTGGAATTGAAAGGTTTGAGAGAATAGGAATCCTAAATGGGTTGCAGAAGAGCTATGTTTGAACGTTAATGTTGCACTTCAATCAACAAAAAGGCAGATATTGTAACAGCCCTAAATACCTAGTGAACAGTCACCTCTTGCAACCTCACGCAACTATGTCCAAATACCTGTTCTGTTTGCCCCTCCAATCGAATAGCAACACAGGCTTTATAGATAGGCAGGTACTATCATTTAGGCTGTTAAGGCATCTTCTATACTTGTAAAATACATAGTGCTCAAGTCTCAAGGCTGTCTGCACTAACAGATTCTCTCACAATCTGCAACGGTGTAGACACATGAAAATTACCTTGGCCAAAGTCAGATGTTTCTTTAACTGTTTCCAAAGCCTGAATAGTATGGATGGTTCGAATCTAGTGCCCATGCCCTGTTGCAGGTTAATATACTAATGCAGCTGTAGACCATAGAAAACTTGCATCATTAATTTTCATCAGAAATCCATGGTCCATCAGGACTTTTAAATGTTGTCTGAATGCGCTTAGTTTAAATGTGAAATCTAAGTGTTGGCAAAGTCTTACTTCTAATATCCCTATCACTTATTTTATATTGAGTGCATATAAGTCTTATTCTGGGTTGCACAACAAGCTTGTAGGTCAAAAGTACATTAAAAATCTGCTGAAGTGTTAACTGGTCCTGTACTGCCTTCTGTCAACATTTAAGAAGATGCTTAGATCTTGACTTCTGTAGGACTACTAAAAGAATAATATTGAATAGCTTTTCTCTTTTTAAAGGTCTCCCCTCATTGGCAAATGGCACCATAACCCAAGAGAAATGTATGACAGACATGTTATTTCTGTGGGAATTAGCTGAGTTTTCAGTCAATTCTAAATATTGAGAATTCTAAATATTGTATATAGCAACTTAATTTATTAGTAGAACTAGTTCCATGCCAGAAAAGGAAAGCAATTTTGGTTTTGTTTTGGTTTTTTTTTCCTTCAGAAACAGAGCTTTCTGGCATAAGCATATGTTTATGAGAGAAAAGTTTCATATCTGCTGGTACAGAACAGAATTTCATCTGGTAAGTCAAGAAAGAACAGCATTATTAGGTGTGCCTTTATTTACATGCTTCTTGGGAAGATTGTATTGCAGGTTCAATAGCTATTTGTTACTGCTAGAGGCAAAACTGGAAGAACAGTGTGTATATGGTTTTGATGTCATTGATGTTTCATTTGATGACACTAGCTTCCTCTGTTCCTTCTAACGACCGGTTCATGCTGGGAACCACCCCAAGCAATCAGAGTCTTAAAAGGCTTCAGAAAAACACACAAGGCATCACTATGTACTGAATTTTTCATGTGACTGCTTTGCAGTGGTTTAAAAGGTCATCTTCTCATTTCCCTATACCACCATGTCCAAATGCAATCACACAGCATAGGGCTCGAAGCAATCACAGACTTATCCTAATAATTGCCAAGTACAAGTTAGACAGGGATAGACACTAAAGAAATTCTGTTCCACTTCACCAGTAATACCAGTCTGTGTGAGGTGTACTTCTATGACCAATTCATACTTGGATAACTGTTCAGCATTGCCTTCCGTTTGTATTTTGAGTTGTTCTCCACATCTGATCACTACTGTGTCGCATAGTTCTGAGTCTTACACTAATGGCCTGAGCAGTGATGTTGTGTTTATCTAATTAAGCACTGCCTGCTCCCCAACTGCTTGTCTAGCACTTTCTGAGACAAAATTGAATCCATGACCCCTTGGAGTTTCCGAACCCTGTGTGATCTAGAACATACTGCCCTGCAGGGCTGTCCAATCCAATTGTACAGGTAATTTGGCACTTCTTCAACCAAGAGGTTTTAATGGTAATTTTCTGAAGAACCTTTTCAGACTATCTAATGTTAGATAAGGCTGCTGGTATACGTGGTTAGGGCGTGTTAGGACTTGGCTCGATGCAATGTCCAATGACGTTAATAGAGGTTCCATGTAAGGTCTGTGATCAGGTAATGTTCATTGAAATGTGCATCATAGCCACTACTTCCAAAGCGCAAGAAAAAGCTGTACTACTGTATGGGATCACCCAGCTAGACAGGGTTTGGAGCACGGGGGTGAGATGCAGGGAGTTGTGAATTGGCTCAGCTTCATCTCACCTTGACAGACCCTTATCTATGCAGAGATGACTTGGGGGGAGCTGCACAAACGGCTCAGCCCCGGGTTGCCTGAACACTGCATCATGGTAAGAACAGAAACCTGAATGGAGCCTTGAATAATCCCTTCATAAACAAATGCCCTGAGCACGATTCCACCACTTTTCAGTTACTTGGTGTGCCGATGGGCCATCACACCACCAGAGATAAACATATAATCCACTCAGGCGAGTCCTGCCCCTGCCCATAAATGAAGGCTGTAAGGCTTTGGGTGGGAAGAACCGGCAGGAAGAACCGGTGGCGGTGGTGGCAGCAGCTGCGGCAGTGGGGAGAAGTCTGTGGCTCGGCTGCAGCGAGAAGTCATGCAGGGTAGGAGTGGGGGAGCAATGGACGCTGTACAAGGTAATTTCCCAGGGATTAGGAGGCCTTGCCTGAGAGAGGGTAAGTGATTAAGAAACATGGATGTGGTGTTTGGCACGCTTTGGGGTTGTGATTGGTTCACTCTTTTAAGGTATTAATATCTAGCGCGCCTGTGGTTTAGAATTGCGACAGTGCATTCCTCCGTTGTATCCATAAAAACCTGCAACAATGGCGTATTGGACCTGTGAGTGAAGTTCAAATATATTGTTATTGGACCTGTAAGTGAAGTTCAAATATCTAATTTGAGCCTTACAGTGAAGTCATATTGGACCTGAGTGAAGTTCAAATCGTATTGGACCTGTGAGTGAAGTTCAAATATTAATTTGAACCTTACAGTGAAGTCTCTTTCTCACCATCACAACTACTCTGTATTCCTCTCCCTCAGCATGCTCCAGGGGACATCTTGTGGATCACATCCTTTCTGTGGATCCATCTGACCTGCTGGTTTTCCTTGAGATGATGGACAGCAACTGGTAAAGCATATACACAACCCAAACAGCTGAATGCCTCATCCTATAGAAGCTACAAACCTGAATGGCTTCTGCTGTTACCAAGAGCTGCACTGGGAGTGCACAGATGGCAGCTACAGCTGGAGGCCTGCAAACAGGCTTTCCCAGTAGCTATATCTCTTTTAGCAATGTGGCTGTCTTGGTCAGACAGCAGCTTGAGAATCAGAGGGATGCTAGATTCGAATGTCTGCTAATGAAGATGGGTGCAAGGGTAGGTTTTAAAGAGCCCCTGCAGATCTCTTAATGTCCCAAAGCCCTTTTTGAGGAGTATTATGTGAAATTCAACCTTGGATTTTCAAGCATGTCTTTTGTATTTCATTACCTACTAAAATTGTTGATAGATAATCCAGAACACTTTGAATATACCAGTAGAAGAAACCTACTTGACAAAATCTTCTGAGGAAAAGCTCTGTCTTGATTGTTTGTCTGTTATAAAGAAATCCCTTATAAAAAGTAAACTTCACAATGAAACTCTTAGAAATCTTACTGAGAGGCTGGAGATCATCTCCTAATGGAGCTTACAACAGAACAGAGAGTACAGGCGTTTTATTTTTTGGTGATGAATAAGAGGTTAGGAATCCTAAAACACCATTACTACATTTTCTAACAGATGCAGTAAAAGAGATGTAGTTACCAGAAATTCTTATGGTTCTGCTGTATGTTCAATCTTTTATTAGCCTATAATACTCAGGACAGCATGTTAATTAATGCTTGGTCTCAGAGGGTCCTGGTTAAACCTAAAAACCTATAGAAAGCTGTTATATTTAGATGCATTGATAGCTTCTGTAAAAAGAAAAAATACCCCCAAAATACAGATGAATGTTATCACATGTTTTCTTAGAGATTTGTAGGCAAAGTTAGCTTTCATGCTAGCCAGCTGGGGTCTTGGGTTTCTATATGAAAAGAATAGCTCAGCTATGTCTTGAGGCTAATACTGAAAAGGTCATGAGATTCTCTTTCATGAAAGGAATGAAAGTAAGCTGAGAAGTACAGGAAAACATAGCATTCACTATAAATGATAGAACTGATTTAGTTCTCTGCATTTCTCTGTGTATAGAAAATGACATTGAAATACATTTGTATTTAGATTTAGGGAGCAACTTACTTTCTGCTTCTTCACCAGTTTATTATTTATTTCCAAACTTTTATTATTTTAAAATGCTATAGCACCCAAAATATGCTAGACCATTTCTGAACACAATCACATAATGGATTTTTTCTATGATGAGCAAAGCAGCCATTTGAAGTTCATTCATTGAGACCCTTTGGCCTTTAGAGCATTTAGTGAAGGGTTTGTTTTGTTTATTTTACAGTTCAGTGGAATGGAAAACAATTTTTCTTAAGCATTACCAGAGGCCATCAAGCAGTGAGAAGGAATAATTTTTCTGCTGCTGTATGTTCAGCTGAATTTAAAGATATCTATTAAAAAAACAAAACAGGTGTAGTGATAAACCTAGATTTCCCCCCTTTTTTGAAAAAGTGTAATTATACTCATTGTACATAATGATCTGCTATTTTCCCTATCTTGCTGTTGCTCAGAGTACAATGAGAAAAGTTTGCTGATGCTGGGTGGGTTTGACTATTCCCCATTTCTTCTTTATTTCCTACTAAAAAAGAAAACAGACCCCCCCTCAAAAAAAAAAAACAACAAACCAAAAAAACCCCCACCAACCAAGTTAAATTGTTTACTTATTCAAGAAGCATGATTCAGATGTGCAGTTTATACATGAAAATAAAGTAATTGAAAACATACTTTTCTCAGCCTGTTGCCATAGAACAATTTAGATTCAGATTTTGATTACTTGGAGAGGCAATAGGAGGTCCTATTTTCATTCTTTGCTTTGTGTTTTTCAAAAACTAATTTTCATAAAACATTACAAATATTATTAAGTAGAGGCAGGAAACAGATAAATAAAACTGTTTTGAACACTAATGAGGTAAACTGAGAAATCGAGTGATACAGTCATTTACTTCATGGAAGTTGAAAACCTGGAGCTTAAACTCCTGTTGAAGTCAACAGCCGAAGTCTACCTGCACAGCAACTGAGAGTTACAGCTTCTTCTTAAGAAGACATTTCAGTGAAGTTATTCTGACTTTACAATCATGTAGCTACAAGCTGCATCTAAATTCAAATTGCATTAAAAGTAACAGTCTTCAGAAGAAGCTTGTAAAGCTGAACTCTTGTCTATCCCTGATACATTCAAGGAAGTAAGTGGTATTTGACCTTTAAGGACGTTTGGAAAAGGACTCTAGAAAAAAACAAAGATCATTTTTAAGTTGATTTTGGCACATAAGCAGTGTAGTCCTGTTGAATACTGGCAGGACTTGATAGTCAGGTATTCCTTTTAGACGCTTAAAATGTTAATGTCTGTCGGAGCAGAATGACTCATGCAAGATAAGCTAGGAACTCAGTCCCCTTTTCCCACTAATAATATACAGGCATCAAAAATGGGTAACTTGGTGCTTATCCTGGATCCTCAGACACGCCATAATGATGACAAGCTCTATTCTTTTGTCTCCTGACTCTCTTGTTGCTGGCTCATTGTAGATCCAGCTTCCCCAAGCACATTTTACAACCCCTACCCCTAGGATTTGAGAAGAGAAGAGAAGAGAAGAGAAGAGAAGAGAAGAGAAGAGAAGAGAAGAGAAGAGAAGAGAAGAGAAGAGAAGAGAAGAGAAGAGAAGAGAAGAGAAGAGAAGAGAAGAGAAGAGAAGAGAAGAGAAGAGAAGAGAAGAGAAGAGAAGAGAAGAGAAGAGAAGAGAAGAGAAGAGAAGAGAAGAGAAGAGAAGAGAAGAGAAGAGAAGAGAAGAGAAGAGAAGAGAAGAGAAGAGAAGAGAAGAGAAGAGAAGAGAAGAGAAGAGAAGAGAAGAGAAGAGAAGAGAAGAGAAGAGAAGAGAAGAGAAGAGAAGAGAAGAGAAGAGAAGAGAAGAGAAGAGAAGAGAAGAGAAGAGAAGAGAAGAGAAGAGAAGAGAAGAGAAGAGAAGAGAAGAGAAGAGAAGAGAAGAGAAGAGAAGAGAAGAGAAGAGAAGAGAGAAGAGAGAAGAGAGAAGAGAGAAGAGAGAAGAGAATATTTCAGTTGGAAGGGACCTACAACGATCACCTAGTCCAACTGCCTGACCACTTCAGGGCTGACCAAAAGTTAAAGCATTTTGTTAAGGTCATCGTCCCAGTGCCTCTTAAACACTGACAGGCTTAGGGCATCAACCACCTGTCTAGGAAGCCTGTTCCAGTGTTTACCACCCTCTCTGTAAAGAACTGCTTCCTGACGTCCAGTCTAAACCTTCCCTGGCACAGTTTTGAACCATTCCCATGCATTCTATCACTGTATCCCAAGGAGAAGGGATCAGCAACTCCCACTCCACTTTCCCTCCTCAGGAAGCTGTAGAGAGTGATGAGGTTGCCCCTCAGTTTCTTTTTCTCCAAACTTGTTCACCCAGTGCACCATGAACCCACTCATCCCACAGCTGGACAACTTGTCCAGAATGATGCTGTGAGGGATAGTATCAAAAGCCTTACTAAAATCCAGAAAAACTACATCCACCACCTTTCCTTCATCCACTAGGCAAGTGACCTTATCATACAAGGATATAAAATTAGTTAGACTGGACTTTCTCTTTGTGAACCCATGTTGACTGTGCCTGATGATTGCATTATTTTTTAAATGCCTTTCAACAGTGCCCAGTATGATCTTCTCTGTAATCCTTTTGCCCACTCTAAAATTCCCACTGAGTTTTTAGTGAGTTGGGTGTTAGAAAAGATCTGTGTTTTGGCCCAGGGTGCATTCAAAACCTTTGACCTACTAACATGTTTCAAATTTCGTGACCCTTGCCAAAAGTCTGGGGTAGTATTGATCTTGATTCTAGCACTTGAAAGGCTTTACTGACAAAGCCACTGTTTTCCAGAGTCCTTTTCCAAACCTCCATAAAGGTCAAAGCCACTACAGTGTGACTGGGGATTTTCTCTACTTTATTCTTTTTAAGATAAAGGCAAATTTAATGGTTGCTACTATAGATGTTACCTTTTAGATGACATTGGCCATTTTTTGATTAGTGACAGTCGATTTTGTATAGTGGAAGATTTCAAGACACAAAATTAAATTGATACTCAGTTTCTCTCAATAGTTAAATGCCTTGAACATGCATTTGCAACACTGAAAAAAGAAAAACCCAACACCCAGTTCATTTCTACTATAATACATGTTGTGTTTTTCCATTTGTTTGTTTATTTTTGTGTTGAAGACAGGTGCTTTTAACAATGCATAAAGTGACATTTTCAGACTCTGGAACTCATTCCCTGCAGTATTAACTGTCTGTGACTATTCAAAGGTGACTTTGTATAGGCTGAGGTTAGCTTTTTGCTACTCTCTAGACTAATATTTCCTATTTAATGTCATAATTTTCTTTCCCTTGGATACTTTTTGTTTTAAATTTCTATAATGTCTTTTGCCTTTTTATTTTCTACTTTCTGAGCTTAGATTGGTGTTAGCTAGAGTCTTCTGGTGCTTCTAGAGCATTTTAACAGGTCAGTTAGACACCTGGATTTCATATTGGAAGGTCATTCTCAGTGAGATTAATATAGCCTTATTTAAGGCATCTATAATGGAACAGTCAAACTTCAAACTGTCACTGTAGAGTCCCTCCATAGTTAATGAGAGAAATAAGTATCTCCAAAGGGCAATTCAGGTGACCTGTTGCATGCATCTATCTCTGGATGAAAACAATTGTCTCCTGGAGGTGCCTATTTCACTCTACTGACAATGTAGAATTATGCCACTAACTCTGGCACCAGTGCTAGGGCAGATGAATTTTCATTTGGTGAGTCTAGGCCATAAATTTCTTTTTTTTTTACTGTGCATCTGAGAAATTTAACTTTACACTCATTTGGTATCTGTGCACATTTTTATTGCCTTTATGATATTCTTTTGCAAGTGAAGGTTAAAGTAAGTACTCAGCTGGGTTTCCTGCTTCCTTTGGAAAGTGAAAACCATTATTTTTAAGCACTTATTTGAAGAAATGAAAAGTCAAAGATGAATGATACTGTAAGTTATATCTTAATTTAGAAGACATTATCAAAGCTGTGATTTTTAGTAGACATCCAAGAGCTTTATTTCACAGGCTTTCTTCAGTTTCCAATTAATATTTTTCTTCCTCCCCTCTCCACTTTCTTATCACTATACATAAAAAGATGTGTTAAAATGAAGGAAAAGCTTGCTGCTGAGTACGTCCAACCAGACACTCTCATGCCCTGCCATTGAGAACCTTGCTGAAAGGCTCAATAACCCAAAACCAGAATATTTGCAAACGAAGTTTAATACATTTACCTGAAAGTCGTGATTGGCAGGGCAAAAGCAAGGTGAGGCAAAAAGGGAAAACTAGACCAGGACATTCAGGTCAGCACACTGTTTATATTCCTCTGAGGAAGGAGATAACAGAGCTCAGAGGTCTCTGACTTCACCTCACAGGCTTTGCTGACAAACGGGAAGAAAATCATGTGGATATGTCACACAAAAATTTTTCTTATGATACAGCTTTTTCCCTTCCCTTCCCTTCCCTTCCCTTCCCTTCCCTTCCCTTCCCTTCCCTTCCCTTCCCTTCCCTTCCCTTCTCTTTCCTGTTTTTTTTCTTCTGCCCAGAAGTGATTAAGGTGTACTACTGTCTTCAGACTTGGTAGCTCTGCATGCGGTGTTGGTCATAGGGTTTCCCTGCTTCTTTACTTTCTCCCTGTAGCAGAAACTACTTAAAAAAAGGCCAGATGTATCGACAGCAAAAAGATCTAAAGGAAGAAACAGAAGCTAAGAGGATAACAAAAATAGCAAAACCAAATACTTTCAGCTAACAAGATAATGAAGGATCCTTCAGACACTTTCATCAAGGGTTGGAGGTACAGTCATGATAATCATACTAGATCTCACCTTTCATCCTGGAGGGTGTCAAAATGCTTTGGATATTCAGTGCACCAGCACAAGGAACCGCTTTGTCTATGGCTAACACAAAACCACCCATGGGTTTACATCTGGCAGCTGCTCTGTATGGAATGGCAGCACTGAAAAGGTGAAGTGTGGGTATGTAGCAAATCTATCTGTTAAATATTAAAAGCGCAGAGGGCATTAAGCCTACTTAAAGTTCGTAGAAAGATGAGACCTCACTGTCTTCAGAGGTAAAGTGCCTTTTTCGAAGGGTGTTAGTGCTGGTAGCCAGGTCCACTGAATATAAAGAAGGGATGTGCTGCCAAGAGGGATTTTGCTGATATTTGTATCAAATATGCTAAAGAATGTTCACTGCAAAGTCCAGAATGTTAGTAAGAAATGTGAGCTTCTAACCTACTAAAATGGAGGAAATCTGAACTAAAATGACGATTAAAAATAGGAACATGGACTCTACAAAAACTGGATTGCAGATTTCTTTCCTACGTGAAAAATTAGGTAATGTTTTTCTGCAGAAAAGTTGCCACAAAAGACATGGAAATGTATTTTCATCAGAGTTAATCCCATTCAGTGCAGGGTATCAATTTTAATTGTATTTGTCTCAGCAGTTTCCCAGTCTTTGCTTTTTTTTTCCCTGTCATTTTTCATGCTGTATTTGGTTTGTCTGGCAAGGTTTTGGTAGATGAGGGGCGGCATCTGAGAGATGTTTCTAGAAGCTTCCCCCGTGTCCCACAGAGCCAGT
>NW_010533831.1:0-10003 GCF_000687285.1 Phaethon lepturus
AATTGCATTGTGCATCACTTGCTTTGTATATCCTTTTGTCATTATTATTTTTTTCCCTTCCTTTTCTGTCCTATTAAACTGTCTTTATGTCAATCCATGAATTTTACTTTTTTTTTTTTTTTTTCCTCTTTTTTCCCCCCACCAGGGAGGAGCGAGTGAACAGCTGTGTGGTGTTTAGCTGCCTGCCGGCTTAAACCACAACACTGCTCTAGTTACTGCTTCCGTATACAAGGTGTATATATATATACACACATACATATATATATATGTATGTGGCTTTACATTTTGCCTGGTGTAAGGACTGCTCTTTGATTTCAGTAGTTGTCTGAATCATGGAGAGAATGGAAAAAAAAACAAAGCAAAAGATAAAAATTTGCTCGGAGACATCATTAGATGGTGGTTACTCTGTAGGGACCTTGAATTTACAAACAACTGATGGATACTGATCATCTTCATACTATTGTTTTCTATTCAATATTTGAAATATAAATAACATCATTTGTATTTAATAAATTCTAAAATGTAAGAAAGCCATTGGGGATTGTTGTCCAACATTTGTATATCACTGAGGCATCCAATGGGAAAGTACACACAGGTGTTTATTTGTGATAAGTGCAATAGAAACATCATACTCGCCTAACCAAGATATAACTCTGTATCTTGCTAATATACATTTAACACGATGTGTGTTACATCAAATGTTTTAAAAAAGATGTCTTGTAAGGAAGCAGCACAGTGGAAACTGTACAAAACATGAGGGGGGGACAGGGACATTTTTGTGGTGCATGAGACCCTGCAGATGTCTGCACTTCAGACGTTAACATATGGAATTCCAAGCATGGAAATACTGATGAGTGACCTCTATGTTAATATTTGGTTAACCAAGCCTAAGCATTTAATCCTTTTTTCAGCTCGCTTTCCCTTCCAGATACCTTCTGCAGGGCAGAGGTGATTCTTTTGGAGGCCAGAATTTTACTCAACAACAGTTGAAGCCCAGCAGAATTGCTGGGGAATTTGTCAGTGCTTGTAGCTGATTGAAAAGAGACACAGGACAAGGCTTGTTAATATTTTAACTGCTTCCAGCTACTCTATATTTGCATCCTGCTCTGTAGCAGACTTACAAGATGGTAGCAACTCCTAGCTAGATAAAACCCTGTCATCTGGAAAGCTCAATAAGAAAGTAGGTAGAAGAAGAAATAATACATGTATCAAACAAAATGCAGATCTGGTTAGGTCTGTTCAAAGCTTGGGAACTATTTTTGCTTCTGACAGTCTTCTCAATGTGTTGTGCATCTTTGCCAAGTGTCCCACAGAAAGTTTGTCCCTGGAAAGGAAATAATGTACCATATGATAAGATGTGAATGGTAAGTGTGTTCAGTATTTCAATTTACTTTTCCATGGGAAAGTACTTAACTTTGAAAAAATCATTAACTTCAAAAAAGCATCACCCCAAAATAATTTTTCCCCATCTCATTTTAATGTATTCAGATAAACTGTAATGTATCTGTTCAAAATTCTTTGCAAACAAAACCGTTCCAGTGCTTTTCTTTGTATACAGGACAATACCTTTTAAAATAAAGCATTACACTGAAGCAGGAGGGAGAAAAAAAAAAAACAATCAATCAACCTGAACATCTTTGATTCTGTTAGATCTCAAATGGAAAGTGTCTGTTGTTTCATAATCAGCTTTCTTTAGACTTAGCACATTTTACTCCCAGTGATTAATCCCAGGACTGCTTATATTCTAGAGATGTTCAGACAATTTGTTTCTATAGGGGAAGTTTTAATTTTTGCAGTATTTAACGTGAATGCGGTTTATTACTGAGGAAATGGTGGCATTCTTTCTCTCGTTCAATTTTATTTGTATGTATCTTAATTGTTTTAGCTAGAGGCACCTCATTTAATAATTATATTAAGCTTCAGTGTGTCTGCTAACAGATGACAGACACAATAGGAAATTTGTTCTCCCTAGGTACATTTGCAAAGCTATGCATACGATTTCTACTAACTGAGAAAGGAGAAAATAATCTCTATGCTATTTTGTAAACACAGAAGATCGCTGAAAGCAAATCACTCAAGTACATGTGACTATTTTTGGTGTGGTTGACTGTGATCAGTTACGTAGCTCACAAAGTAACATCTTTTTTGTGTGTTGCAGGTAGCATAGTGTACCTCGGGATGATGGTGGGAGCATTCTTCTGGGGAGGCTTGGCAGACAAGGTGGGAAGGAGACAGTCACTCCTGATATGCATGTCTGTCAATGGATTCTTTGCCTTCCTTTCATCGTTTGTCCAGGGCTATGGCTTCTTCCTCTTCTGTCGATTGTTTTCTGGATTTGGGTAAGCTCCTCTGGTTTTGTTCATTTCTACAGTTCTCTGTGTTAATAAAACTTTTCTGTTTGGAAAAGCGCGTTATTTAATGTAGGAATATAGTCTGTGTCAGGGGCAAGAGAATTAAACAAGGTAGCTACTACACTCCTAAATAACAACCTGAAGGGAAAGAATAATGATTTTAGGGGAAAGACAGACTGCAAATTGTAAGATTGAGTTCTGTTCATATTTTGCAACAGACTTGCTTTGTGAACTTGATCAACTTGCTTAACTTCTTTATGCCTCAGCTTCTCTATGTATTGCTTGTTCAGTCAGCAAAATAATACCCTTCTCACAGGTGTACTGTAAGATTTCAGTAATATTGTAAAGTTTCTAATGTCTTTGTGTGCATAATGTTGTTTATAATACCACTGCAGTCAAGACTATAAAATTTAAAATGTGTCCCTAGACCATGCCAAATGTTATTGCTCTTTTCAGAAGAATGATGTTTGTGGCCCTGTGTTTTTCTTTTCTTTTCTTTTCTTTTCTTTTCTTTTCTTTTCTTTTCTTTTCTTTTCTTTTCTTTTCTTTTCTTTTCTTTTCTTTTCTTTTCTTTTCTTTTCTTTTCTTCCCTAGACCATGCCAAATGTTATTGCTCTTTTCAGAAGAATGATGTTTGTGGCCCTGTGTTTTTCTTTTCTTTTCTTTTCTTTTCTTTTCTTTTCTTTTCTTTTCTTTTCCTTTTTAGTTGTTGGAAAAGTTTAAGATATTGGTAATGGTTGATTAAGTTTATTATTTTAAACTTACATGAGCTGAGATTGAGATATACAGGTAAACTACTATGAGAAAGCTTCTACCTTTACTACATCCTTGGATAATAAAGAGCTCTGTTCTGTAGAGCAGTTAGTTTAGCATTTCTGGTAATTACTTGATTGAGATCAAAACTCTCAATTACGATTCCATTTCAGGCCTCCCTCAATCTTTAGGATGCTGAACAGGCAGGAGCTGCTGAGAGCACAATATGTTGTGTTGTAAAGCTGTGCATATGAAGTCCATTGCTTGTATGGTTTGTTGGCTGTAGTTTATGTAGCTATAGTACACTAACACCGTTGTGTGATGTTTGCAGTTGTAGCAACCCCTTGAACTGGTCTGAAGTAGGGTAGGGCTAGACAGTCATACCAAAAAGAAATTGCCATAGCACTAAGTACTATTAAACTGATTTAGGAAGGGGGATAGAAGGGCAAGGGGAGAGAGGAAGGAGATGTGAGGAGGCCTTTTGCTAGAAGAATCTCCTCAGTCTGTCACCAAATTGTCAGATATGACTATAAAAGAGTTTAAAAGGAAATGGCAACTGTTCTACTTCAAAAAACCCCGAAAACTTAGGAAAAAAATCCCATACAGCTTCTCTACATGTTTTTCATTTCATGGGCCACTATCAGTTCCAGGTGCTACATTTTGTCTCTCCATAGTTCTGCATTTTCATCAAGGTCCCGACACTAGTTACAAGCTGTCTTCACTACAAAGGGATTTTTCTATTCCTGTACCTCTATGGCTGGTTAATGGCCCATTGTTCTGAGAAAACATTTTTTTTATCATGTTGCATAACACATTCACTCTTTCATGATCCTGTCAAAGTCCAGAAGCCTGTTGTATTCTTGCTTAGCCTGCCCAATTCATGAGGGCAATACTGGACCCTTGTGCCACATAGGTTTGTCTTTTGGCAGACAGGTTTGTGACACTGTTGGCTTTCACCCACATTGTCCCTCTTGGGGCATATGGCAAAATATGTGTTTTTCATGCCAAGCTTGCTTGCAGGGTCTCCTCCTCACCTGTAGCAGTAGCTTTTCCAGTAACTTACAGTGCCTATAGCTTTACTCATAATAGATGTATGTCCTGGATTGGGAAACATGTTCATTTGTGTACCCGGCTTATGATTAATGGTCTCTGAAGGAGCAGGCCCTTCATATTCATATCTTACACCTCCGTGTGGGTTCCCACTGTGTCCAAAGTCCTCCTACCTCATCTTTGAGAACTGCATGAACAGATGATGATAGATAATTTGCCACCATGTACTACATTAAAAAAAAAACCAAAACAAACAACAACAACAAATCCCAAGACTGCATGAGCTGCAGAGTCATTCCTCGTAGAGGATGGAGCACCTCTCCTATGAGGAAAGACTGAGACAGTTGGGGTTGTTCAGCCTGGAGAAGAGAAGGCTCCAGGAAGACCTTATTGCAACCTTCCAGTATGTAAAGGGGGCTTAGAAGAAAGATGGGGACAAACTTTTTAGCAGGGCCTGTTGCAATAGGACAAGGAGTAATGGTTTTAAACTAAAAGAGGGTAGAGTTGCACTGGATATAAGGAAGAAATTTTTCACAGTGAGGGTGGTGAAACACTGGAACAGGTTGCCCAGAGAGGTGGTAGATGCCCCATCCCTGGAAACATTCAAGGTCAGGCTGGACAGGGCTCTGAGCAACCTGATCTAGTTGAAGATGTCCCTGCTCATTGCATGGGGGATGGACTAGATGACCTTAAAAGGTCCCTTTCAACCCAAAGATTCTATGTTTCCATGATTCTATGATTCTATAGCTATTACTGCAGAGAAAGATTCATGGCTGACTCACATCTGCTGTTTTCATCAAAGACATTGTTTCTCTCCAGAAGAACCTCCTTCAGCTGGTATCAGAGTTGCGTTTTATCCTAGATATCAGCCATCATAAAAGCCACAAGGTTTCTAGAACTGAATCTGTCCTTCATACTCTCAAGATAAGGGAAGACTCTTACTTTTTCTGTTCTCACTGTTTGCCTATGATGATATAGTTTTTCCACCAGACTATGCATGTTTGGAGCCCTTCTTTTTCAAAATGTTCATCTGCTCACTCGCTCTCATAGAAGGCTTATTTTTCACTTGAGTGATATTCAGGATAGTATTTGTGTCACATCTGCCTTTCCTCTGTTTTTTAATCCCCTTTTGGCTATCATCTTATGTTGAGAGCAGCTGTAATAGCAAGAGACACATCATATGCCAAACACCAAGAAAGAAGGGAGAGGCTAGAATGTTCCAACTGCAGAGGCAGAAAAGTAAAATCTTTCCACTTTTAGACAGCTGTTCACAAATATATACACTGTTAGAGCATACATCTTACAGTGCTCTATTTCCAGATACTTTGCATCAGACACTGTGCAAGAAGGCAAACTCTTTTTGGTATCTCCCACTGAAGAACTTCCAGATTTTTGTGCCAGCTTTGAAGCCATATCTTTCTGCAGTATGACAGGAAATTTGCTTAAAGGGTTTGAATGAAATCTTGAATGTTTATTGCATTCCTTACTACATCCCACATCTTGCTTGAATGAAAAGGAAGTTGAGTCAGCTGAATGGGAATAGAAATTCAACTTCATTTTTCTCTTTATAGTCTCTCTTCATTTTAGAGGTCCTGTCTTTGGACTGTAGATGTCAGTTCCCCTTTCTTAATGAAAGACACTGAATACATATCTCTGTTATCAAGGGAGGAGGCTTTGTTCCAGTAATTTTGTGTGAATCAGAGCCTAAATATGAAATATGAATAATTTAAAGCAAAGAACTGAATTATATTTTTTTAAAGGCAAAATAGTATTGCTACTCAGATTGGATAAGAGCTTTCTGAAGGGGCAGAGAGTTATCCGGACAATTTCATATAATTAAAAGTCAATAAAATTGTTAGAAGTATTCATAAGATATAAAATTGTTTAGGTGTATAGAATTTAAATTGATCTGTTATCTTCTAGAAAATATAAAACAGATTAAGAAGCATGAACAATAAAGCCAGTATCTGATGGAAGATTTTCTTTTTAAAAAATACTATAAAATAGATTCTCCTCAGATTCTCTTGTAGTCAAAATGAGTTTATAGAAGTAAACTGCTCAGGGAAAAAAAATCCCTTCTGATCTTTTTTTTTTGCATCTGAAAAAATTAAAACTAGTAAAAATTTTGCATTGCAAAAAAGTGATTTGGAATACAAAACAGTATAAATAATATTAAGATATTGCTGTGTAAAGGGCATTGAGGGTTATGAAAGTCTGAAAGGTGAACTTAAGCTAGTGAAAAGAATAAAGAAATGTTGGACAGTCTGCAAAATAATTTCTTTCTACGGAAAATAATATCACAACTCTGATTCCTCCATTGATTAATCCAAAATCAAAAGGAAATTGAATCCCAAAGCCAGAAAAAGGTCTTAGGAGGGCTTTAGACATGGCTTCCTACAAAGTAAAAAGACCTAGACAAGAAACTGTGAGCTATATTCATCATTAGCCATTGGGGGAATGTGCAAAGATTTATCATCAAAAATCACCTTGTTAGATCTGTCTTTGAAACTGTCAAATGAAGGTTTCTCTAATACCAGAACATGACTCATAATATCACTGCTAACTTGAATGGAACTGGAGTCGTTGCCTATTCAACACTGCCGCTGTGAAGTATTAATCACAGCTAGAGAATTTTATCTAACCTCTATTACAAAAAAAAATTGTATTTATTTCATCTAAATGATTAGTTTACTGGTTTTGATATTTTTAGATCATTTTAGATGCAGTTTTTTTAAGTACAACAACTCAATTTAGTCCAAGTGCTTAAAAGTGCACTATATATTTGTATTATCCAAGCAAATTTAATTTTGGTTGCCTTGAAATAACCAAAGATGATACAATTTGGGAAAATGTACCATGTTTATCCAGCCCAAATGTTACTTCTAAAAGTAATCAAAGTTTTCATGTAGTAAAAACCTAGTAAATGTGTCCTATTTTACAAACCAAACATTATGTCCAGACTACAGAGATTTCTTTTAATTTGCCAAAACTGCCAATTTGGCCAAATTTCTTCTCCAAACCCACAGAAATATTAGGAAATACAGATTAGATGTGGCTAACTTATGTAACCAAAACCTATTAAGAACCTTTTCCCTGCCTGTTTCCCCCTGTGAATAACAGTCTCTCTCAAGATGTACTATCATGTAGTGAGTGTTTCTTTTCCAAAAGACTTTAGACTATACTTCATTAAATCTGAGACTCACCTTCAGACAGCTTTCCTAGCCATTCCTCAGAAAATATCTTTAAAGCTACCTGCAGTACTCCTTCCACATTACTGGGATCTAACAAGTACCCGTGTCAATGTGGTAGCACTAGAGTTGTCATTTAGATCTTGCTCAAATCCATCACACTCTTGTGAGGAATCAACAGTTAGCTAAAATACAAAACTGTGAAGTTTCTTGTAAACAGCAATTTTGAGGTGTGCAAATCTACCCAAGCTGACTTTTACCGCCAGTTTTGTACATTATGTATAGCGGCAAGAAACTCTTACAGTTTTGTAGATCCCCCTTCTCTTAATGGCCAAGACGAGAAGGACATGCAAGTGGTCTGTATGCATAACAACTTTCAAAATGTTCCAGCAGAGATATGGACCATGTGGACACAGCACAAGGTAGTTGGCCTAAACAAGCAGTTGCCTTCAGGCTGCTTTAATAATTGTAGAATAGAATAGAATAGAATAGAATAGAATAGAATAGAATAGAATAGAATAGTTCAGTTGGAAGGGACCTACAACAATCATCTAGTCCAACTGCCTGACCACTTCAGGGATGACCAAAAGTTAAAACATACTACTAAGGGCATTGTTTAAATGCCTCTTAAACACTGACAGGCATGGGGCATCCTCTGGATGCATTCAAGGACCTTAATATCCTTCTTAAATGTGGGGCCCGGAACTGCACACAATACTTTAGGTGAGGCTGCACCAATGCTTAATACAGAGGGATAATCACCTCTCTCGACCATCTGGTTATACTGTGTTTGATGCACCTCAGGATGCAGTTTGCCCTCTTGGCTGCCAGGGCACGCTGCTGACTCATATTGAGCCTGCTGTCAACCAGCACCCCCAGATCCCTTTCTGCAGGGCTGTTCTCCAGCCACTCCTCACACAATTTATACTTGTACCCGGCATTACTCTATCCTAGGTACAGAATCTGGCATTTGGATGATTGCCCAATGTTCCAATCTATCTAGATCCCTCTGCAAGGCCTCTTGTCCCTCAAGAGAGTCAACAGCACCTCCCAGTTTGGTATCATCAGCAAACTTGATGATGGTGCATTTGATTCCTGCATCCAGATCATTGATAAATATATTGAACAGAACTGGCCATAGGATTGAGCCATGAGGAACACCACGCTGGTGAATGGTCGCCAGCCAGATGTAGCCCCATTCACTACAACCCTTTGAGCCCTGCTGTTCAGCCAGTTCTTTACCCAGCGCACTGCATACCTGCTCATCTCACAGTTGGACAACTTGTCCAGGAGGATGCTGTGAGGGACAGGATCAAAAGCCTTACTAAAATCCAGAAAAACTACATCCATTGCCTTCCCTTCACCCACTAGGCATGTGACCTTATCATGGAAGGTTATCAAATTAGTTAAACAGGACTTTCCCTTTGTGAACCCATGTTGACTGTGCCTGATGATTGCACTGTTCTTTAAATGCCTTTCAGTAGTACCCAGTATGATCTTCTCCATAATTTTTCCAGGTACTGAGGATAGACTAACAGGTCTATAATTCCCTGGGTCTTCCCTCATGCCCTTCTTGTAAATTGGAATAATGTTGGCTAGCTTCCAGTCAGCTGGGACCTCCCCAGACTCCTAAGACCACATACCTTTAGGTAGGGTGTTATCGCATGAATGATACTGTCCTGCATACCATGAGTAATGTATTAATTTAGGGCTTCTTGGAAGTGGGCACCTATAACTCCTCATTGGTACTTTCCAGCTTGGGCAGGAAAGAGGAAGACCTTGTTTCTGATTCTGCTAGTGAATTTTCAACATTAGAAAAAGAATTTAATTAGAACCACAAGTATTGTATTCAGGGAATATTGTGGGAGTGCAATTCAGTGCTGTGCCTGAGCCCTGGAGGGTAAGAAATCCTAGCTATAAACTGCTTATACTTTGAGAACTGGAGAGCCCCCAGTTCATAGCACCACTGAGCTAGCAGGGCTTCCCCATCACAGCAAAATGAGTTGTGATTCCACCCTTGGCCATGCCCCTTCCACTGTTCCTCACCCTGGGCTTCCAGGAGAACCTCTGAGGACAATCTGCCCCCATTGCCTATGACAGGGCAATTCACTAGTGAAGCCTTTTAGTGTTTTCACCCATGAGAAGAAATGAGATACAGCTCTTGTTAGCTGTATACCTAACAAGGATTCATGAATGTATGAACCTTTGCAGAACTGGCAGAGAGTATAAGAGCTATCAGTCTCAGTTATGGACAACATTAATTGTAAAGCTGAAAGTTGACTGGCAGTACTTCATGAAGAGCTGTCTAGAAGGAAATGACAAAACAACAGACCCCTAAACAAGTGTAACAGCTCAGTCCAGTATTTCATTGCTGTACTTAAGATGTCTTAAAATAAACGATATTGCTATGGCACTGAAATTTTTTATGACTAAACTACCATTTCTGTATTCATGTTTTCCTTTTAAATATTTGTTTTAATCTGTTTTAAGCTTCCTTTGTTTTGTTTCAAGTTTGGCAGTCATTGAGATGCGTAAAGATAAATATGCATTTATGTTGAAAGTTCAGTTAAAAATTCAAACCATTCAAGATACTGCTTTGAAGTATGTAATCTGGTATGTGAGAATATTTCTTCAAGCTTCACAGGTATTTTCTTCAGCAGG
>NW_010533832.1:0-12516 GCF_000687285.1 Phaethon lepturus
TACTAAAGTCCAGGTCAACAACATCCACAGCTTCTCCCTCATCCATTAGGTGGGTCACCTGCTCACAGAAAGAGATCAGGTTGATCAAGCAGGACCTGCCTTTCATGAACCCATGCTGGCTGGGCCTGATCCCTTGGTTGTCATGCACATGCCCTGTGAGCGCCCTCCAGATGAACCTCTCCATAATCTCTCCCAGTACCGAGGTCAGCCTGACAGGCCTGTAGTTCCCAGGATCCTCTTTCCAGCCCTTCTTGAAGATAGGCATCACATTGGCAAGCCTCCAGTCATCTGGGACCTCCCCTGTTAACCAGGACTGCTGATAAATGACGGAGAGTGGCTTGCCAAGCTCCTCTGCCAGCTCTCTCAGTACTCTTGGGTGGATCCCATCAGGCCCCATAGACCTGTGAGTGTCCAGTTGGCATAGCAGGTCATTAACTGCTTCCTCCTGGATTATGGGGAGTTTATTCTGCTCTCCATCCCTGTCTTTCAGCTCAGAGGGCTGAATACCCTGAGGGTGACTGGTCTGGCTATTAGTAAAGGCTGAGGCAAAGACAGCATTAAGTACCTTGGCCTTTTTATCACCCTTGGTGGCAATGTTCCCGTCCCCCTCTGCATCCAATAAAGGATGGAGATTCTTCTTGGCTCTCTTTTTGTTGTTAATATATTTGTAAAAGCTTTTTTTGTTATCCCTTACAACCATGGCCAGACTGAGTTCTAGTTGAACTGAATACGTAGCCTTTTCCCCAGTCCTGTCTCCAGCCCACTTCCTTTTGATCCTGACTGGAGCCCCTGGATAGACCCAGGCCGTGGCTGATCACGTGCCATGTCTATGACTGCTTTTGCGTCCTACTACCAGCTCCCAGCTTTGCCCAGTGCTCAGGACCTGTGGCACAGGGCATCCCGTTGGTACAGTCACTGCCTGTGCTGGTAGGACCCTCGGGTCCTTTCTTGTCCTCCCTCACGGAGCAGCCCTGCTCGTGCTGCTCCCAGACACTATCGCTCAACAGCATCAGACATATGTATTTCCAAAGAGGAAATCGCTATTTTTAACAAAGTATTTCTTACTATTTTAAGACCTTCTAGTCTGATTCAAATTCACCTCTCAAAGAACAGTGTACCAAAAACAAATCTTCAAGGTTTTCTCCAGTCTAGAGAAAACAGCTTAGATAGATGTCGTGTTGGTACTAAAAACTTCCATAGCCAGAGTACTAAGGCAAAGCTGACAAAATTAACACAGCCAAGTCACAGCAAGTAACACGTACTGTGTCTTGCTCTTCACTGATTATATTTTTATATTTTCAGAAACTGATGAGCACTGCTACCTTTCTAAAGCTACACTTTAATTTTCAAAGCCAGAGTAGTAACCAAAAAAGTTACCTGCAATACACAGGTAGAGAGACTGAGGAGGAGGAAGGAGAAGACAGGGACAGGAAAACACCATACCCTGTATTTCAAGAGAGGCAGGATTCCTTGAGCATGTGATACAACATAGAATGGCACATTGGTTAATTTAGAGGTCTTATAAAACTGACTTGTTTCTTTGAGGTTTTCAGAACATTCTGGTCATATCAAGTCATATTTGACCTTATTCTCCATGAAATAAATATATTTTTATGGTTTCTAGTATTTTTTTATATTCTCTTATGGTATAAAATACATATTCTATTGACCTGAGAACAGCAGTAACTACTAAGGCAAAGTAATTAGCATTTGTAAACTATTAGATTCTAAATAAAAGGGTTTCCAAAGGTAACATCTTAGGGAGATGTTAATTGTCTGCAGTTTTTTTTTTTTAAATAATTTTAAAATTTTTTTTAAAACCCATTATGAAAATACCCATGTTCAAAATATTAGAATTTTTTTTTCAAAGGGTTGTTACTCTGTCACCTGTATATACCCTACAGTACTTATATTAACCTCTATAAATAGGTTAGCAATAACATGGTATTAGAAATAGCAATATGTTTTACCATCTTAAATGCACTACTACAAATCAAGAGACATGTAAACAAGACCATGGCTCGATTAGTTTACATCCTTGACAACATTTACAACTCTAAAGATATTATAACATTAGATTGTGATAAATAGTAATGGAAAAGAAAAATTTATACCACCTGAAACTTAGACACAACCAAACATAAAAGAATGCTTTGCTTATTTTTAATCATGAAAAGGATTTTGATCACATGGGCACAAACAAGATGTTGAGAAGATAGACAAGGAGGGAAAAAATTTAGATCACTTAAAGTAACTGCACCAGAAGAGCTCACATCCAGACTTCAAAAAAAATCAATGCATGAAACCCCAGTTTAAAAAGGTATTATAATTCAGCAATATGACAATATGTTAACCATATGTTTACCATAAGTCGGAGAAAAAAGTATCCACACTGAGCCTTGAACTCATATTCTGACCTAAACTGCATACTAGGTTCTACATCAAATTATGAAGGCAAGATTACTTAAAGACAAGGAATTAAGACAGGAGGTAGTAGCAAAACTCCTTCATTAAATGTTTATGAAAGTGCTAGACCAAACTCAAAACAAAGACAGCTAAGATTTATCACTTTTTTTTTTTCCTCTAGGAAGTAAGTTCATACCTCCCTGGGATGCCTAGAGCAATGCATTTTATGTTTTAGCATCTGGGAAATTACTACATAAATTGCAGAAGATGGGAAAATCAGAAGGGGACTTGTGTGGGGCAGGTTTGCTTTCTTTTTTTTTTGTGGTTTTTTAGGAAACTGACCAAATGGGAGATGACTAAGTAGAGCTGAGAAAAAGAAAGCATCAAGGGAAGGAAGATTAAAATAGAATTCCTCAAAGTAGAAATACAGAACAGAAAAATACTTGTAGTCTTATGGACACATGGGCATCCAGAGTTCCTTGATAGGCAGAGTGTAGTGTATTCAAACAAAGGAAAGGTTGACATATAAGCATAACTCTTTACAAACATATTAGAGGGACAGGAAGCAAATAGCTGTATCTAATTTAGCCATTTAAACATCTGATTGTCAGTCCAGATATGTTCAGATCTTAATGAGTTACTAACAATATTCCAGAACTGTTATCTCAGATATCAAAAGAGCACAGGAAAGAAAATTCTAAATGCTTTTTTCTTCTCCGATTTTCTCAAGACTTTTTCTTTTCAGAAAGTGGTAAATGAACTTACGAAGAGGACTGCATTATTGTATGCAGGCCTGAAGCAGCATAAGTCTTGTACCCAAATAAGCGGGGATTTATTTTCCAGAAAGAGCGCCATTTAAAATCTTTTACTATTTAAAAGTAGTCATCCTGCTTTCTTCTGTGTAACTTAGGAGTAATACACCAGGCCTGCACAAAGAGATAAACTGAATTCCTCAGCAGTACTGAGTGTTTTATAACTTTGGAATCTTCTTACCCTGTATTGATGGAAATTATTTCTATCAGTGGATTCTTCCTAATCTTTGGCAAATCCAGTCGTGCTCCCCCCAAACGTTTTCCATTATCCTTTTTCTGACCCAGCAGTCTCACCGAGTGACCTGCAAATGAAGCACAAAAATGCAATGAATACAAAGCACAAGTCTCATCACATTTGTTTTGATTTGCTCTTCTTCAGAAGCAGTGTTTATACTTCAAAGATTGAAAATAAGAATGAGATGTAAGAATATATTTCCACCAGCTGGAGCATTTAAAAGGAGATGCTGACAGGTAAAATAAACCATGTTAAATCGAACAAATTATTTCATCCAATTATCTTTTCACACTTGCATTTTCTGGTTTATTCAATTAAAGTGATCTAAGCAGTTTCATTTCCAGATTCCCAAGCAAATATCAACATAGCAATATTTAAATACATTGTATGGCAGGATTAAAATATTTTTCCCCAAAATTTCATTCAAACCTAACTTAGTAGGTAATAAACAACTAAACATTTTTTAGCTTATTATATGGAGACCCAACACATTTCAAAGTTATCTGACTATATAAGTCTGAGGGTAAGTGCTGTGAAGCATATTCTGATAACATGTTCATGGTTAAAATGACTACCGAGATTTACGCATGTTCCTCCCACAACAAGGAGATTGCAGGTCAGAAAACTGCCTCACAACCCCTTGCCTGAAGCCAGTAACATTCAGAGAGTAAAATACAAATACTATCACCAACTGCATACTACAGTACATCAGTCATACCATGTCGAGTCCTATATTTCATATTTAAGGAGCACAAATGACAGGGTTCACTAATATTCAGAAGCAAGATCTAACAATGGTGAACAAAAACAATTAAGTGTACGTTATTGCAAGAGGTAAAATATGCCCAAGTTATAAACATAAGACTTGTATCACTTATTCCATAAAGCCTAGAATAGGCAGATAAGAGACAGCAAGGGAAAGCTAATGGTAGATACCTGAAAAGAGGTAGAAAGTAACACTATATGGAGTAGAGGAAAGAGAGAAAGCATGTATCCACTGAAGCTGGAAAACTCTTTTGATTAGTACATGAAACTACACCTACAATCCATCAAACATTTCAGAAAATAAAAAACCTACTCAAAAAAAAGGAAAGGGCAGGGGCAAAAGGAAATAAGTATTACCTGAGCTACATCTAGCACAGCAAAGTAGAAAACCAATTCAAATCAATTAAAAACTACGTTCAACCAAATCTCATAACTTACACTACCAACAAGTATTTCCAAAACTAATTAATCCATCATTTAAAGTCTTTCTCCACTACCTGTTTTGAGGAGTCCTTAACAAATTTTTAATAATGCATTCATACTCTGACTTTATTTCTGTGATACAACAGCCCAGAAATAAAAAACTACTTGCAGCATACCATCTTTCCCAGGTTTTTTAAAACACATGAAAATTCTCAATCAAAAATGTGATCTAACGAAGAAGTGAGCTGGACTGGCCTGATACCGTAATGGTTAATATTAAAAAAAGACATCCTAACATCAACAGGAATTAAAAGGTATTATTTTTGCAGCCTCATTTCACAAAAATTTCATTACCTCCTGCTGTGAATTTAGTAATATAGTGCTTGTGTTATTAACATTTGCTAAATTATTCAATTCTACCTTTTCATGACAATAACAGCAATATCTTTGCCTCACAATACAATCAGTTATTTTCCAATCAATGTTTCGTTAAGGAGTAGCAAGAATGGCACCATTTTATTTATGTGTAAATGGTACTACCATTGTACCAGTAGGTACATACCTATTTATGGTAGGCGTAAAAATTAAACTAGAAGCAGAGAACTTTCCTTTTCATATTTCCTAATACTGTAGTTCATTTAGGATAAACCAGTTTATCAATTTTTTAAATATTCAATTGCATTACTATATTAGAACTGTATTTGTATTTACAGCTGAAAATACAGTGGAATGGTTTACATTTTTCTTAAAACAATTAGGCTTACCAACATAACAACAAGCTACCCAAAATTTTGAATTCATACATTTAGAATTGGGGTCAAATCACCATTCTGAAGTCTAAAAAACAAAACCAAACCAACAAATCACAAAGATAACCTACCCCCCCAACAGGTAATATCTCAGAGCACAGAATCAGTGAAGCTTGATCTCCTCGGAATGCACACCCTCACAACAAACAGCCGGGCAAATAACTGCTCTCTAATAAGAATTTAGCTCATGCTCTCCCTTTCTCATACTGGGAGCGTTAATCAGAGAGGCAATCTTTTCCACAGCACTTCTGGGAAAAATGTATCCTTTAGACTACAAAACGTCATAAATCTGTCTGAAATTTGTCAAAGGACTAAAAACTAGTAAGGAGGGAGGGAAATGGAGATAATGACAGACCTGTGCAGGAAGCACAACTTTATAATCAGTATTTTCTTAGGACAACAGGGAGGAAAAAAAACAACAAACCAAAAAACACAACACTGTAGTAGTCTAAAGAAACTTGTTAACCCAAAGTACTACTATCTTTTTACAGATCCTGGTCTTTCAGATGCTAGGCAGGTTGGCATACACATTAGGGGAAAAAAAAACCACCAACAACAAAAACTTAGAACAGTTGCATGTAGAATATAACTCACTAGGGAGCATTAAGACCTAGCCTCTCTTACCTTCAGAGACTTTCTTAGTTCAGGAAAGAAACACCAGCCTTGTGACCGCCTCCCACATGATCCACCAAATGCTAACACCCACCTCAACCTCATACACAAGCTCTGAAAATCTATGGCCTGGCAATAAAATATGGCACCTTTTTTTCACACGATGTATAGCCACAGTTTTTCCTATAAACCTACTGAATAACACTGAAGTTTAAGTTAACGTGAGGCCTGCAAAACCTGTGTGGCACTAAAGAATGATAACAACCCTCTACTTTTCACTCCAGATACCAGAGAGTAAAAAAAAAAAAAAAAGAGGCAGCACTGGGAGATGAGTTTTAGCAGAGAGTTTAATGCTTCCAGAAAGCAAGCAGCACATGCATATCCAACCACAGTGATTTGTGCTGCAGACACACTTAATAATTCCATTTAAAAAAAAAAAAGAGGCAAACAAAAACCCCAAAAAACCCTCAGTTACAGTATTCATGACCTTAAATCCCTTTTCCCCTACTCCATACAAGGACTGTTGTTTCTTTTTAAGTAATCACTAAAGCATCTGTTTACAGCATTGTTGCTATTAATAAAATATAACTTGATAAACACTGAATCATACTTTTTCACATGCTGTAGAACTTTTTTTCCCCATACTTATTTCAAGAAAACTTAAAAATAAATATTTTGTCGTCTTCAATAAGGAAAAGGCTAAGCAACTTTTTTTTAAACTGTCTAACCAGCATTATTAAGATCATTAATATTAACCACCAACATCAAGAACAACAGAAAAAGCAGTAGTTTTAAATCTCATTTATGATCTCCTTTCAAAGCTCAGAATGGGGCAAAACATTGCAATCAAGTATTACTTCTAAAGCATATTATCTGATTAAGTTACCTTCTCTCTGACTTTACAGGTTGAATAAAAAAAGGGGTCCCAAACTTAATAGAAGCCTCTTTCATTTGGTTGTTTGGTTTCTTTTCTTTTTTTAAATTTGGTACAAAAAAAACTTTTGAAAACTGAGTTATACTTCCATGATGATGAGTGCTCTATCTCAGGTACCAAATGAAAACCACTCCTTTTTTTGATCGCTCACTGGAAGAGTCAAGCTTTGAAACACAGCTTAAAGACAAAACAGATCTCGTCAGGTTACACCTGAGAGCCTATAAACCTCTTCTGTCATAAAGACAACTTTTCTACTTCCACATAGTCTACTAACAGATAAAACTGTATTAAATTGAAAAGGCTAATTAGCAGTTCAAATCATGCTGCAGAGCAGTTTTTCACTAATTAATAGATAATTAATGCAGATTACAACAGTAGTACTAACCAAGCCCAGTGAGGAAGCCTACTGAGTAGAATCACTCACAGCAAGTGTAAATGAAATCACACTGGAAACAATTCAAAATTAATCAGAGCTCCCTAGTTTTCAGAACTGTTTAAAATTAAACTCATCTTTACATACAAGTCAGTAGAAGCAATTCACATTACTTGGTATTGTTCGCAGGGAAGATGACGTTGGAATGAATTAATCAAGATATTAAATCCTATTGTTAGGCAAAAATGGTCTTTTAAATGTGGCAGTTTGATAAACCAGTGTGCAGAATGAAAATATTTTCACGCCATACTATTTCACTTCTTAAAAAAAGATACAGAAAAGTAACATAATATTAATGGCATGTACATATACCTTTAATCATAGATATATGTGCTTCAGGAATGCGATAGAGGATGCTTGATCTTGAAACACGAATATATAAAGTGAACAGGTAATTGAATTTGTTTTCCATAAGACTGGAACAACATTAAATGTGCTGTGAACCTCAGGCTACTGTCAGACCCCTGAAACCCAGTCCCACAGAAGCATGTTAACGATATTCACAGAATCACAGAATCATTAACGTTGGAAAAGACCTTTAAGATCATCAAGTCCAACCATTAACCCAACACCACCATGGCCACTAAACCATATCCTGAAGTGCCACATCTACACGTTTTTTTGAATACTTCCAGTGGTGCTGACTCCACCTCCCTGGGCAGCCTGTTCCAATGTTTGAATGTTTGCTTTAACATTGGTCAAACTGGACTGGTATTTAGCTAGTTTGATACAAGGATAAGCGTGAGGGGAGTGGCCTGGCTTAATCATCTTTAGTTAACAACTGCCTGTCAGTGTTGCTGTTATCTATCAGATATTAATAGACCTACTGTATTTCAAAAATAGTCAGCTTCGCTCAAGTCCACAGGCTGGAACCCCTCAGTAGCTGCTGGGAAATACTGTCTGCTTGAAAGATGGAAGAGGGCATCCACTGAGGGTCCCTCCCATCCCAGCACACCCCGCTGGAGCTATACAGCGTGCCACTGAAACACAACTCCCAGCCAGACACAGAGCCATGTTTCTTAGCTGCTAGCTTCCAAGTTCAGTACAGATATCTCAAGCAGCTCAAAAAACATGAGTTTAAAGAAAATCCTCAAAGATGCAGGAAACCCCAGCCTTGGCGGCAACAATTTCTATTGTTTTCAGCTTATTCTGTTACCCAGTCTTTCCCTTTCCCAGTTATATCATTATACTTAGAGGTTATTCACCATTTCCTGAAAGACACTTCTTTCCTCACAACAAGGCTGCCAATGTACAGTGCTGTACTTCCAATTGTCTCTCACCAACCTGTTCGATCTTTTTCTGCATCTTCAGGGAAAAGGTTTAAGCACTGTTTCATGTACTCTTGCACACATTTCCTTCCATCATTATTTGCTTGTTAATGAATACAGAGTTTCCTTTCCTTAAGGCTAACACTGGAAAAAATGGCATGTGGGAGCAGTGTAGCTAAGGAAGGCAAAACCATATAAAGGGAAAACAAAGTAGTGAATCTCCCCAAAGAAAAACAAACGAACAAAAAAGGTGAAAGGAATTAGAAAAAACAGTCAAGAACATATTAAAGAGAAAAAGAGCCTAAGAGCAAATTTAAAAAAAAGCATAAAGGCAGAAGAGGCATATCAGGAGCTATTACAAAAAACTTTAATATAGAATTTATTTCCAGAGTTACATTCTTCTAACTCTGTAACTACTGGGTAGAAACAACCTTCTAAACAAGTTATTTTGGATCTTCCAGCAAGACTGACAGAAAAAAAAGCATCTGAAATATAAGGATGCAACACAAATTGCCTAACACACTGTACAGCTAACCTGGACTGTTGTTCATATTTCAGTCCAAACCTCTTTAATCTGGAAGTGCTTTCAACCCAAACTTGGCAAGCTCGCAGTGCACAGGCAGGCTTACAGCCTGAGCCCTGGTCCACCTCTGATGGAAGCAGCCCACGTGTAGCAAGGACAGACCCCAAACTCCTCTCCCATCTTTTCTCCCAGCCCTGCAGCACAAACAAGCCGTCCCACAGCAGACATGACTGACTGCAAAGGAATCCCCAGAGCAATCACATGCTGCCAGACACAAGTGTAGAAAGGAGGACACTAATCAGCTTAGGGTTTTACCATGGGAATGCTCCCACCCAGACCAACACCAGCTGACCAGCAGCACGTCAGCTACACAGTGAATGCATCCCTGAGTGTCATTTGTGGGACTTCCTGGCTCAAGTAAACATAGGGAGCAAAGAAAAGCCAAACCTAGCCACAAGATCCATGCCCTGCTCCTGGCCAAGCAACTAATAGAAGTTATTCCTCCTCTTGATCAGCAAAGGTGTGAATGTTGTGTAACAGTCAAGCTCCTCCTTCAACTGGTGTGGGGAGAAACTGCATCTGTTACAAGACAGGGAAGAACTCAAACTAATGCTGTCAGAATTACTGATCCTTCCCTGCGTATCACAACACCACAGGAAAAAGCATGCCTTGGGCCAGGCAACAGTCCCATCACGTTACTGATGGTGGGTGGCATCTTTGACTCAGTCTCTGCAATTCAGAATTCTGTCCTAAAAAGATTGCCTTCCACCTTATACCAACTCAAAAGAGGTCCAGAGAAAGGGCAGGTATTACTAAAGCATACGGCACATACAGCACATATGTTACTAGCATGAAATGTATACATTTACTAAGCCTTGCACTTGGAATTAGCATCCAAATCAATTCTGTTTTGTAAGACTCCAGAATATGAGCATCACCTGGGTGAAGATGGGGGCTTTTTAAAATTCATTTTATGTAATTTCAAAAACAAGATATTAAATATAGCGAGGCAGTTCACAAGCTTCAGAAAAAAGCCCTGAAGTGGCCCAGATTGCTAAAATTCATACATCACTTCCTCTCCATTAAACATACAATACCTCTTTATTCTTGGTCTTTCTCCAATGTATCATTCAATTATAACAATATCTGTAAGCACTAAAACAGTACAGTGCAACAAATAAAACAGAAAAGGAGATAACTATTAACAAGGAATTACTGTTCATATAAAAATTTCATAGAGTTAAATTAAGAACATGTGTAAGTATTCAAGAACATTTTTTATATATCCACAGTACTTTCTTCTCTCACAACAAAAGCACTTGAAATGCCCTATTAAGGCACTTTTTTTTTTTTCAGGATTCAATAGCTTCACCCTACTTATTTTGAGATCATGTGATGTTATTGTCTTTCTGAAAAAGTGACTAAACATTAAATCTGCTGTGAACTCAAAATGCTGGCTACAGTTCGGCAGTTCAGAAGGACAATGCTAAGAATCGACTACAGGAAGAGTTCCCTTGACCCTTTCTCCTTACCTCTCTGTGAAGAAATGCATTTCATCAGGATCAAGGATACTGCTCAAAACCTCAGGAGATTTTGTACAGAAACTTTCATGGAAAAGAAATTTTGAATCAGATGAAACAGACTGTGTTCTGAGGAAGGGAAATGCTGAAGGGTGGCTTGTCAGAGCCAGCTGCAGCACTGCAAGTAACTTGCCTAATGTTTTGGGGTGTGCAGGTTGATGAGAACAAATTCAGCCTTAGAGTGAAACACTGAGCTGAACCTATCACTGAATGCAAAAGCAAGTCTTTACTTCCATGTCTACTCCTTTGCCATCTATTTGTACTCTTCCTATGGATAACCAAATGGCACTGGTTTGAAAGAGGTACGCTTTGCATTTACCAGCCATGCAGATTCTCCAACGGACCTAAACCCAGTTGAATCCAGCTGATGCGAATAGGATAGAAAAATAGGGATGCTGTAAGATAGTCATTTATTGAAGGTGTGGGAAAGAGCACATACGGGTCTGTAAGAAAAGTCATCTTTTCTGTGCATGCCACAGGCTCATTTAACAATGAGCAATCACAATTTCAGCTACTAAGGTTTTCAATCTGTTTCCCCCCATTGCTTGTTTTATTCTTCTGCGGCAGTATATCTCCCATTCAGTTTCTGTGAACTACTTATAAAATAAAGTCATAACAGGGATAATCAGTCCTAACAGTTTTCTAAACTAAATCAATGAAATAACTGTGTTTAGGAAAATAATTACAAACTCACCTAAAATCCTGGATCATCTCGCACACCTAACAGTGACTGCATGCCCCAAAGCATTTGAACAGGCACAGCAAAAACTACAATAAACTTTGGTGTAAGAACAGAAGCCAACTGATGGCAATGGAAATCTCTTCCCCCAGACGACAAGATTTTTATGTTGGGCTGCACGATTATTGATGTTTTACAACAGCGATTAAAATCTGTCTTTGCAGACGTAGTTTCTCTATAATTTCTGTACTTTTACTGTATATTCCTCATTGTACTCTACTGTTTTCTTTAAATTACAGCCTACAAAGCTGAACTCCCAGAATCGTTACCAGCATAGATAATGGTATTACTATTTTGACCTCATTCCTTCAGTATGTCACACTTTTCCTAAGCAGTGAGAAACGGGCAATCAAAATGCAGCCCGGTGCTCTTGCTGAGGCACTCAGCTGAACACCAAACCCTTCATTTAAAAACTGTAAGGTGGAATACCTTCAAGTCAGTTCCTTCTTTAGTCAATGCTTGTTGTCAAAGTAGTTCTCAAATTAACAGAGGGGACAAAATGCTACCATTTTCGGTAATGATGCTCTTTCCACACATAGAGCCATTTTATTAGATGACACCAAAAATCTGTATTTTCTTTAAATGGGAATAGCTCCAAAATTTCCAATCCAGGGACACAAGGCACAGGTGGTGACATTTACCACATTATCTTGTTAACCTCAGCAATTAATACATACAAATGGGTGATACCGAATCTCTTAACCACAGTCACTTCAAGCTACTGACAAGCTCTAGTTCTGTATACTGCCTATTGAAAGCCTGATTTCAACCCCTCACCTGTCAAATACAGATAGCCCCTTGCATAATTTTTGCCAGCAGTGCCTTTACTTTTCAATAATTTCGGTTTAAAAGGCAATTCTACTACCTAGAAACACCCTTTTGGACATCATGGCGTCCAAGGGGTGTCTGTGGCGAGGGGCTGGCAGCGGGGGCTGCAGGGCGGCCTCCGTGAGGAGCGGCCGGGGTGGCTGCCCCAT
>NW_010533833.1:0-13305 GCF_000687285.1 Phaethon lepturus
AGCATGAGGAGTCCTCCCCTGAGGAGGAAGGTGCGGCAGAAATGACGTGTGATGAACTGACCTCAACTCCCATTCCTCGTCCCCCTGTGCCACTGGTGGGGAGGAGGTAAAGGATTTGGGAGTAAAGTTAAGCCCAGGAAGAAAGGAAGGGTGGGAGGATGGTGTTTTTAAGATTTTGTTTTAGTTCTCATTATCCTACTCTGATGTGATTGGTAATATATTAGACTAATTTCCCCAAGTCATGTCTGTTTTTCCCGTGATGGTAATTGGTGAATGATGTCTCAACCCACGAGCCTTTTGTTATATTTTCTCTCCCCTGCAGCTGAGGACAGGGAGTGATATAATGGCTTTGGTGTGTACCTGGAGTCCAGTCAGGGTCAACCCCACCGCATATTGCTTATTACCTTTCTTAGAGACTTTGTAGAATCAGAAGTAAAACCAATGTTTTTCTTACTGTGCCCTGAAATAAGCGTTTTTCCAAGTGTAGGATCATGAATAAAATCTCAGACTTCATTTATTACTATAAACAATATAAAATCATGCTCAATATCCAATAGTATGGAAATTACAGTAATATTACAGAACCTAGGCTGGAGAAATGTTGTATAAATATAATAGTACTTTCTAGTACAGAAAAAGGTGCAAAGGTGGTTTTTACCATCCAGAAAAGCACTGGAAAACTGGACCTTGGTATATCTCTATGATTAACAATTATAAATACCACATATGTATGGTTTGACAAAAAGTTGTCAGTGGGTTTTTTTTAAGTATAGCTGTATTTATAAAGAGAAACACAGATCTAGACCACTTTTTCCTTTTCAATCTAATATTACCAGTAGTTTACAAAAGAACTTTCTAGTAAAAGAGAAAACATTTGAAAGTAAATATAGCATATTCTGTTTCATTAATTTCCTAAAATTTTTGTTGAATGGGTTTTGGATGATTAGAAAAAAACATAGCTTTCATAGTCTTCAGTGTAGTTGACTCTGTGATTCAGTTTATGCCATTAACCTGTGATACAAGCTTGAAAAAGTCCTTTTCTCATAATGAACAGGAAAACCATCTTCTTTTGTTTTCTGACCAACTCAGACAGGAAACCCAGGTAAACGTAAATTAGCCCTCACAGCATCGGTATTTCTTCCACCCTTAACTGTCCTTCCCTTAATGAAAGAAATAGTTCCCCAACAAGAGGAATGCAGGCTCCCTGCAGGATGTTAAAGTACGTTTCCTCCTCTCTCTATATCGTATGAAGCTAGGAGGAGTCAATTAATGAGTTTTCAAAGAGAAGTAAGGTTGTTGAGTGGGCCTCAGTCAGCGTTTTCCCTCAGCTGCATTTGGGACATGACTGACGTAGGAGGGAAAGAATAGGCAGGGAGGGGGCTGGATTCCCTCCTCTACTGGGTAACCCTTACTGAGAAAATGTGATAAAGCCCTCTGTTTTGGTGAGTATGGTCTTTCCTGTGCCTTGAAGCAGGCAGAGGTGGCGAGGAAAGAATAACATGTAATGATGCAATTTAGATTGTTATTGGCAATGGTAGAGGTATAGAAACATCTAACTAAATTAGACCACATTATCCCAAATGGCAGTATTTTATACATTGAGACACACAGCCTTCTCATGATTATGGTGTCCAAAGGAGTGAAGCTGTGTTCCTCACCGCAACATGTGTACAATTCAGATCACCCTTCTATATCCTGCCCCCTCAAATTTGTATCTGCCAGCACTTCATTGGCCTTGGCCAAACCAGACACAAGGAAGGGGGAGGAAGGAAGCAGACAACAGTGATGCAGCTGTTCTTGTTTGTTGGATGGTAGATTTTTTAGCAACAAAGTGATTGTGCATACTTGGTAGGGCCTGTTTTGCCAGCCAGTAAAAGGCCATTGATCTGTCATGGTTTCTCTTCACCAAAGAAGTAAGATTTGAAATGGGGTACCAGAGGGGTAGAGTGTTCCATGTACAGACAGACATCAGGTGAGCTTTTGTCATCAGCTGTTGTTGAGTCTGAAGCCTCTTCGTAGTGAATGGGCAGCACATCAAAGTTGTTCAACCCTGGATACCAGGGGAGAAATGCTAGAAATTCTTTGCCTACTTTTAACAGTACGAAACAAGAAATTGGAAAATCAGAAAATGGGCTAAAAGAAAAAAGCTTCAGAAACTCTACAGATCACATATTTTGAAATCACACAGTTACAGATAATGGAAGTCAATTTCAGAAGAAGATAAAGTCTCTAAAGAAATGACACTAGAATCCAATCATTGTTTAAAATACACGCATTCTGCTCTTTGTATAGCGTATGAGAAAAGGGATTCTGAAAAAGAGAAGCCAAAGATATTTAGAATAAAATAAGCTTACTTTGAATTAAGGAATGAACTTGCATTATTCAATACAAATTTGAAAAGACAAAGAAACCTACCAGTCTAAATTAAATGAGGACCTCACAACATTGTAGATGACTCATCACAGTTCAAGAAATTTATAACAGAGTAGAGGAAAACATAGAGAGCAGATGGTGCAAAGGATCCTCAGTACAAAACAGAGATCAGCACTGAGCTCAAGAGCCAGAAACTGTCCTTCAGCCTAGTACCAATGGCAAGAAAATGCTGCCATTAAAGTGATTAAAAGCCATGCTGTGCTTCTAAGCATTTTTTTTTTCAAATTGTTTCATTGGGTAACCAAATTAGAGGTCTCCTGCAGCTACTGGGTTTGAAACAACTAATTAAAAGAACTTCCCATGGATTCATCATAGGAACATTAGAGCAGTCTTTATAAATGGGCAAATAGCATTTACCTATCTTACAATTTTCTGGTTAAAAAGAGCTTTAACAGTAAATGGATAGGATCTTTAGGGTCTAAATAACTTCTGCTGTCATGAGTAACTGTTATCAGAAGCTGAAATTTCTCCATAGAAAGTATTGCTTTTAGTGGCACTTTACAACAACTGAAAAAATAGAAACTGAGCTAGCTGCAGCTTTTAATTACTTGGGTTTATTTATTTATTTCTTTGTCCAATGAAATTTTGACTGGAATCCCGTTCCTTTTAATTCCTCTGAGATGTGAATAGATAACCTCTGTATGACAATCGTAGAATCATTCTTCTGAACTTGTAAGAAATGGTTAATGGTGACTCTTTTGTGACTTTTTGTTAAAAAGTACACTTTTGTTTTTGCCTGATGCCCTAATACAAAAACAAATACACTTCCCATATTCACAGCCTTATGTACACACCCTCGCATTTTGATTTAGAGGATGCAGTGCTGTCACAGTGATCATCACAGGTTTGATGTGAGCCTTGCTGTATGGGGTTTTCAGTTTCAAGTGCAGGTCAAGCACAACTGGCTTAGGAGAGGGCTGAAGTACTTTTCTTCCATTATTTTGCTACTGAGTTGTTTCCCAGGGAGAAACTATAGGCTAGTTCTCATATTGAACAACCTTCTGTTGCACCAGGACTGAATGTTTTGACATGGACTTGCTCAAATGGAAGAGTTACTGTGGTGAGCTCGGGCTGAAAACTTATAAATTACTGTATAAATTTGGAAATCAGAACACAAAGAAAAACTCACCACATGTGGTACATATCAAAAGCTTATAAAGGTTAGGTCACCATCTGAAGAAGTGTAGTAGTAGTAATCTATGTTTAAAAAGCCTAGAAGGGCCAAGAATATAATTATATATCCACAGTTTAACTTGGTGTTTTCTGTAATCAAGCTCAATCATTTCACAAGGATTTGGTTGTCTGACTAGTGACCTCCCAAATGCAGTGAGATGAAGCCATGATGTGCTTGCGAAGGTGGTCCAGACAATGTCCCTCGCCCATGAGCAGGCGTACACGGTGTATCAGAATTATCTGAAAGGTTGCTATAGCTCCCTCAGAGCCACCTGTAAATCACAGCTCAATACCAGCGAATGACTTGAAACCAGCAAATGGTAAACAAATGTGTATGAGCTATTGCCCTCATAGGCCCATGATCAGTGTTTAGCAAATACAAATCCATGTTTGCTGTTCTTCTTTAAACAGACCTATCTTCATTCCCTGCTTGGAGTAGCTGATTTTACCCCAGAGAAATACTGTGAGAGCTCAGTTTCACCCTCAATTTCAAGAGTAAAAATTTCATTTTAACTGGGGGAGTAGTTATACATACCCAGGGGTAACATTTTGGCCTTGAACCTATGAATACTTTTTATTTATTTGTATTTTGTTCTATTCTGTTGCTTATATTATGCTGTTTAAGGACTTACTGAAAAATAGGTTAATCCTTTATTCAGCACGGCAGGAATTCTTTTTTTCTCTCATTCCCTTGCATCAGACCTGTGGTTAAAATGGCGTAAGTACAGGTATAGGACAGTTTCCTGTATAAGCTTCTTTTGTCCACTTAACACTTCTGGCAGGATTTTTTCATTTAGTGTTACAAAATTGGGTTGTGGGGTTTTTTTCACATCAGAGAGGACTGGACTATTATACCACAGAATAGTTATCCACAGGAAAGACTGACAGTGGATGGAAGTTTATTTTCTCTCTTGGATAAATGCACTGTCACAGAGAAGGAGATCGTTGTGTGCACGTCTGTGTGTAGTTTCCCGTTTTTCAAGGAAAAACAACTGGTTTTGTTTTCCTCACTGTTTGTTTGTGTTCTAGAATTTATTTATTGTTTTAATTTGTTACATTTCCTGAAATATTTACAGGAAAGAAAACTTAAGGCGTGAGATTTTGTGACTAGAAGCAGATTCTTATTTCATTTTCCTAGGGAGACTCTTTCATTCAAAAGATAAAAACAGAAGTCATAAAAATGTGTTATTTTTAGGAGACAGCTCCTTGGAAGCTTAGATGAGGTTAAGTAAGATTCATTATAGAGAGGAATGGGGAAGGGTGTGTAATAAACTGATACTTGTTGGTGGAAAGACAAATAGTGAAAATTGAACTACTGGAAGCATTTTTTTTGTGGCAGCTGGTTTGTTCAGCTTACTCAGTTGTCTTCAAGACTGTTAAACAACATGACTGGTTTTATTGTAATATTTGGGAAAGCTGCACATCAATACTATTAAAACAGCATTAGTTTCTGGAGAATATTAGACCTCCTTTGACGTGCTTGACTAGATTAATAAAATAAGCAAAGATCATTTTCTAGAATGCAATTTTTGGACCATTTGAAATTATTATGTAGATAACAGTGCACCTTCTTTTCCAAAAGGGCAGAAAACACAATTCTTAAAATTAGTTAATCCCATAGTGCAGTAATTCGGCTCTTGGGTGCATCCACCCATGCCGGGCCTCTTCCAAAAGCTGCGGGAAGCGGTTCCTACTCACCGCACTGCTGCAGACCTGCAGCATCCATTACAGCAGGTAGGTTTTGGGGCACGTCTGCCCCCCCGGTTTGCCTGTAGCCCAATCCCTGCCACTGGCCTCCTCCTCTAACAAGCGGGTTCTTCCGCGCGCGCAGCTGCCTCACTGACGGGCTAAAATGCCCTTGCTGCTGCCAGCCCAGCTAGCAGAAACAGGATGCATTGTGTCTCCTTTAAGCCGTGTTACTTTATTTTACTCCAAAGAGGAAACTGAATGTACATTTTAAACAGTTGATTTATGGCATTTAACGCAGGTTATCCCGAATGTAGAATTTACTGTCTCTGAAAGACGGTTCTGCTGTGGACACCATGTCCTCGGAGCCAGCAGCGCAACCTGGTTGCGTGCAGCCAGCGGTGGGGACTGGCACAGGCGCTGCTTTCTGTGATTTTGTATATAGCCATTTTTCAGAAGCTGGTCTGCCCTTTGACAAAGGAGTTGCTGGTATGTACTTGAGACATTAGTTCCAGGTTATATGGTTTCCCTGAGAATTGCCATCTGTCATGTTTTTCTGCCTGGAGGTCACTCAAAGTTACCTCGGGTTGGTATCCTAAGACAGTAGGTTGAAAGGATAAACTGTGTGCTTCGTCTTTAACCCTTAGTTATCCTTTTCCCTTTCAGCACCCTCCTTGATAGGTATGGTAAGGAAGGACTGGGCTTCCCAAAACAGCATTGCCCTCTCCTGGCAAGAGCCGGACTTTCCCCATGGAGCCATTCTGGACTACGAGATCAAGTACTATGAGAAAGTAGGTCTCACTTACAGCATCACCCAAACTCAGATCCTAAAGAGCAGTATGTTTCGTATTTTTAATAGTTAAAAAAGTACTTTAAACTTTTCACTTGATCCCTCACACAATGCTATATAAGTAGACATTTTATTTTGTTCTGATTTTTTGTCGTTTTACTTCTGACTTGTTAATGGCTGTCTTGTTTCACATCAAAGTCAAGCAGATAGATATACAGAACAGTAGGTATACCTGTCTCATAGTAACTACCTTTACAGACATGGATAAATGGATCAGATGCTTGAACATATTTTGATTTATGGACTATAAAACCTTTACATTAGAGTGACACTAAAACAATACAATTAAGGCAAACGTCAATGTGATTTAATTCCGCAACATTATTTAGCAATAACCTGTGCTTAAATGAGAGTGTGCCAGCCTTGTTTAGAGGGTTACAAAAGGTTACAGAGAGAGAAACTGCATTGCATTCATGTCAAATTTCTGGCATTCTATCAAAATTATGTGATTTCACACAAAAGTGGGCAACAACATGCATTACAAGTAAAGGTACGAGGCACATGCACAGCACATCTTGTGAAAGCGTAATTTGAGGCCTGCTTCCCCCAAAGCACAAAACGCGTTTCATCATTTCCAGTTGGCTACAGGTGTTGCACTTGCAGTGTGTAAAATGTAGTGCTCGTCAGTGCCTTCATTCCTAGAGGCAGGCAGGATTTTTTGGTGTCCGTACCTTAAACTGTCACCTGCTAAGTCAGTTCTTGCTGTTTTTCTGTCCCCATCTAAAGGTCGCAATGGAACTAATGGATATGTGAGAAGACCACAAAAAACAGAAATATAAGCCAAGTCATGAAAGAAGTATTTAGGGATGTTAGGCCCTGTAAATACCTGAGAATTTTCTTCCTTGGCTGTGCTTCTCTATTGAGATTATGCAGCTTTAATGATACAGAAAAAAAGGGTAAACTGGGAAAAAATCCAAACAATTTAAATTATACAGCTAGAGGGATAAGACAGATTTCGGATAATATTTGGTAGCCAAAGCAAGGAAACCTTACTTTCCTACACTAATGGAAGTCCTCCAAGTTTTGATCCATTACCATAGTAAGCCACATTATGACTTGCCCTGTCCTTGTTTTGTTTGTTGGTACTAAAATAATAACCAGGTGAAATAAACAAGAGAAATAGTGAGGTTTTATTCAATTGAATAGGAATAAATTCAAATATTCAAAACCATTCATATGGATGTTAAATTATAAAGCTTATCTTTATAAAAACTTTTATCAACAGATTAGCTGCCAATATCTGCCAATACTGAGTGACATAGCAAATAGGTCTCCTTAGAGGTCTACATTTTGCTTAGACTTGTCCATTGTGCAGCAAGAGTAAATACACAGGCTTCACAACCCTTTGTTATATACAATTTAAACAACTTCTATCTGTTTCTACTGAAAAAAACAACCACTTGCTGTTTTCACCTTCTATAATGCGTAAGGAGTGTCTTTGAACTATAAACTTCTCTTCCCTCTTAGGTGTGGGGAGATAAATGAACTGCTGGCATCTTCTAGTACTATTGCACAGGGGTTATTTTTTCCCTAAGTCACTAACTGAACTAAATGTGTAGCTCTTGAATGCACCTTTTGTTAGTATGTTAGAACAGGAGTACTCTCTGGCAATGCAGTATAATAGGCAGAATGAGAGACAAACAAGCCAGCCATAGCAGTAAGTACAACACTTATGTGAGCAGAGGAATAGAAATGTGACAGATTTTGAAAAACTCTCTTGGAAATCAGATTCTAGAGCAGAGAGACGAAGAATCTAGTACTGCAAGTCAGTCTGCTGATTTTCAATATTAAATTAGAAAATTGTATTTATATAGTGCTGAAGCAATGTGCATTGTAACTTTAGTACTGTGTTAAGTATAGTGGCCAAATGCAAATAGGATTTGTATATTAACAAAAAAAAGAGGGTGTTGGGGTAGATACAGCAAGTGAAACTGTAATCTTCCCGGCTTTCCATTAATCCTCAAAGAAGGAAATGTCAGCATTTATATTCTCAGCAGAAGTGACAAAATAGGGATGGTGTTGCATACCCATAAGAAATGTGATTGAAGTGAAATAATTGTCTACTGGATTTAGTATTAATTTACCACAAAGACATCCCTCTACTGGAGAGTAAAAAATTCAGCTAAAATTCAAGGGCAAGTTGAGTATGAAAAGGTCAGAAATTATATTAATGTCATAAGTAGTCAATAAAAACGCAGAGAACGGTATCCTTAGGTACTAATAAACACACTAATTAGTAAAATAGAACAGCCTTTGCAGTCCTATCCTTATCCCTTTTTGCCTGTCATTTGTATTTAAAAAGGAAAAGAGGCTTTATTCTTATATGCAACACAAGACGTTGAATGTCATCAAATACAATCACGAAATACCCCAGTTTCAACAGATTGTATCAGTTTCTTAACTTTGTGAATGTCTGAAGAACTCTGCAGGATTTTAAGATTTCATAAGAATTAACTGCTATTTCTTATAAGATACCTTGTTCACATGTTATCAAAATGCAGTTGGGAAGCATGCTAGGGGAGCATGCTTGCTTTTAATTATAACCAGTAGGAATTCTGTGGCTTATAAAATGGAGTCATGTTTTGTCATGTGCTCCCAAGGTTTCATGAAATATATATAAACTTACAGAAATAAAGTAGCTGTCTAATAAACTATTGTGAGGACTCCAAAAAATGGGGCAGTTTCCAACAATTTGATGAGTAAGACAAATTAGTGACAGTGAACCCAGAATGTAGAAACGCATCTTTCCATGCATATCCAGAACAAGCAGAGCAAGGGAAGGAGGATAGACTGTGTTAAATATGCAAGAAACTTATATTTGCACTCTTGTGCAATACAAATTGCACACAGAGACCTATTGAAAGATCAAGCCCTCTCTGTGAAAAATATTCACATCTTCTGAGAAAGACTCTACCAAATAAAAAAGAAAAAAAGTAGAGAAGGAAAGTTATACAAGGCTATCAATAAGCTACAAGTATGAAACACATACATTAATCTGAAAATATAATAAAGCAGCTCAGTAATTTGTCTGCTTTAAAGCACCTTCTTCCATATGACCTTCTTTTCTTCAGAGAATTGCTGCAAAATACTCAGAATAATAACTTCACAAAATATTGTTTGGCTCACTATCTGTCTCTAAAAATGAAAATCTCAAGAAAATAACAAAACTTCGTTGTGAGCCAATTCTGTATGGATTGTACAATTTTTAATTTTCATATTTAGGAATACACTGGTGTATATTTATGTGGTTGGCTGACAAGAGGTCACTTTGTTCTGCAGCTTTTCAGCCAAAAATACAGTGAACATAAGCTGATCTAGGACATAATTAGAGAGCTGACTTGACCTGTTAGGAGAACAAAAATTCCTAGACATACAGTCCAAGATGCCATGAGTTTTTGTCTCAGTGAAGAAAAAAAGTTTTCCATAGCTTGAATAGCTATGTGTTATAACCAGAGTGAGACTATCATGATCCTGAAATAATACTGTATATTGAGGCCTGGTAGTTGGAATATCTTCCTTCTGCTAGATTATGAATCATTCTGAAAACTAAATACTGTATATTGAGGCCTGGTAGTTGAAATATCTTCTTTCTGCTAGATTATGAATCATTCTGAAAACTATACAGTTAGGAACATTTGTCACCTTAGACGATAAGTGAGTCTTTACAGCAACACACAAAAAATCCATTAATTGTGTGACCTTGGAGATCTTAGATGTATTCTGAAAAGCATTTCTTCATAGACTTTCTTTGTAGTCTTCATAGATACTGAAAATTTGCAAATTATCTCTGTTGATACAAGACGTCTGCCTTATTCTGCAATCTGTTATCTATCCATTCTATTTTATAACCCTTTCGTATTTTCCACAAACAGCCCGGTACTTCTGAAAGAAAAAATGTCTCATAGGCAGTATTGGCTTTCCCTTTAAAAATCAAATCAAACTCTGGATATCAATATAATCTCCATTTCTTTACCAATAATAATCAACTTTTCTTTTATACTCTAAAACTATTACTCAAGACACAGACCAAAGCTTTTACTTTTTGAAATCCAGGGCATCGTAATCTATTTACCTCTCGCCAGAAAGGTCGCATGTTCGAGTCAGATGGAGGCATGGGATAAGATATGGCCTTGTTATAGCCGTGTAATGAAGCCGACTTCTTCTGTAGGAATTCCCTCATGGGGAAGGAAACACAGTACACAGTGGATATAAACCATACCAGTTGCACTTCAGGTTGTGCAGCTGAGCTAGAAAATGCTTATTCCTCGCCTTTTCCACCCAAACCCTTTAAAGTTAATCATCAAAAATTAATGCTCCCTGAGAGCTGTATTAAGCATACCAAGCTGTATACGTATCAGCAACTGTATTAAGTTTAAGTTCTCCCATATGGCCCAAATACACCAGCTGGATTATATTTGGTTACACACAAGATAATATATAATTAGCTGAGGAAGCCTGTCCATAGAGAAGATATTTTAATGGGATGTACCCAAGCAATATCCCAAGGCATTGCAATGACATCTCCAAATAGAGAATATCTTTTGGAGCAGGATGTAGGACGGAGGGATGGGCTGGTGTTTCTTTGCTTTCTTGTCTTTTGCTGAAATTTACCTAAAACCAAATCCCTTTGACAAAATACTTCATTTCGTTGGCAGACTCAATTTGCAAATTACAGGCAGTGTTCACATAAAAATTTTAACCCACCTCCATATGACAATGAGTGGACAGGATATGTAGGATGTCAGATATGACTTTTCCTTCATTCCAGTATTATTTAGAGTTGCATTAATAAATAAAAGAGAGAAAATAACCGAGCAGTAGAGGCAAGGGGGAAATTAGTTTTCCAATGAGATTTTAAAAAGAGATGAAGACCCGATGAAGCAGAGAGATAGAGGAAATTACAGGATTTAAAGAATCAGAAAGCAGTATGACCTTGTTAATTTTTCTATCAGACTACAGATGTATTTACTTAATTTATACAAGAAATTATGCTCCTTCTTAAAATCTAGTATTAGAACAAACACCTCTATTTCTTTGAATATTCATTAATGTGAATTAAAATGAGACATCCTGAATTTGAATAGTAGAATACATAAGAGACCTTGAGGTAAATGACTTGATGGGAATAATGTGAAGATTTAAGACTATCAATGCGCAATGTTTTGAATGATAGGATTATTTTTACAATGATTAATATGGAAAATTATAAACAAGGAAGTAATTTTGTCTTTCAGAATTGTTTGCCTACAATATTATTCTGTAGTTTAAAGCAAATCTATCTGTCTAGAAGTATGTGCACCATATTATTTCAAAGCCATGAAGTATATGTTTACTACAGATTATGTACTCTGTACTTTGATGGCAAAAAGATGTGGCACTCAGTGCATGTACAGAGGTATGAACTGATATCCTTGACTTTTTTTCCACACTTTTTGAGGAACAGATCTTATGATCATTATGATCTTAGATTAATTCAGTTTTGCTCAGGCAGAACCTGACCCTACTTGAGTGTCAGCTACAATCAAATGAACAGGAGCTATACATGTTCTCATTAGACAAGATATGGACGTTTATTATAAGAAGCCATGTCATGTAGATCATACAATCCTCTGAATTTCTGGGTGACAGTTTGGAAAGGTGAAGTAAAATTAGTCATTTCTCTTCTATAGCCCTATGCCTTTCTGTGAGGTCTGTATGAGATGTGTGAGGTTCATTGACCCTCAACCTCCCTACTGCTTAAATAGCTAAACCTCTCCAGTCTTTCCACCTCTTTAGTTACAATTTTGCATAATGGTTAACTGAGTTAGAAGGATCACATTTTTTCAGACACAGCTATGTTACAACTTCCCTATTTCCCTTAAGTACCAGCTATTACTTTCTAGGTTCAGATTTTGCATTTATGTTAGATTTTTAAATCATGAAGAATAATATATGCACCAGCTCCAATCCACATGAGGCTGAAGGGAGCCTGCAGACTGTGTCACATTATTCATGAGCAGGCATAGTTCATTGGTACTGTTGTGGCTGGATTGTTAGCATGTACTGGTTCTTTCTCTGGGTACATTCTTTTATTGTTGCTGTACCTACCATAGCATGCTTGATACCCTTGGAAGCTTCCTGACTTAATTTTAAAGCCAACATCAGTGACAAGGTTGGGGAATAGGGAAAGGCTTATAACAATAAAGATAAGCACTTCAGGTGCCTGGCCGCTCAGTGAGTATGCTGAATATAAAAGAGCAAGCACTAGGCTGTTAGTGTTGAATGATCAGCTGGGCAATTTTCATCCTCATGTTAATCATTATCTTTTAAAATGAACACTTTTCTTCTGTAATATTTTAATTATTTGAATTATTTGAGGCGTAAATAGCAATCTGCTGCCTACAAGTAAAATGTTTCTGATGTGACTAGAAGCAAGAGAAGTAGGGCTCATGCAATAATACATTTTCATTACATTTTCAGCACGTTCTCATAAAAACAAGAGCATTGAGTAATTTGGATGTATAAGAGCTTTTGGATAGTAGTATTAAGCAGACCTTAGTATTTGACCATAGCTGCAGGAACGGATCAGCATATCACAGTGAGGCACCAGGGCTGCAAGGAGCGCCTCGGGCATTCTCAGCCATTCGGAGCTCCTGGGAAACAAACCATGTCTGGTGAATGTTTTTAAAAAATAATCACTACAAATGCACTTTGGGAGATAATCATTAAAATGAAATCTCCTAGCTTATTTTAGCATAGTAAGTGATGTTAAACAAGCTTCTCAGTTCTGCTATTCTGCTGTTATTAACCTAGTTTCCCAGGGGAAGAACTGTAAAAGGCTTAGATTCTAAAAAGAGAAAAAAATAGGTCTCAGAACTGTTGAAAATGAGAGTGAATAATTATGAGACTCTCTGACCAGATATAATTTTTGCCTGCAGGAAAGAACCTAAGGACCTTGCAGCAGTCATTATTAATGACACTGATATAATTACTATTAGGAGAAAAAGAAATCTGGCCTCTAAATATCAGTTACATGCAGCAAAGAGTTTATCAAAGAAGTTCTGAGCTAGGCCTACTCCATTAGGTGCCTGGGTTGGCTAGTCTCCTAGTCGTTGCCGTCAATTATTTAGAGATAGCTTCTAAACCTTTGTATTTAATAATAAAGTAGCCTACAGAGCTATTAC
>NW_010533833.1:13336-38855 GCF_000687285.1 Phaethon lepturus
AAATCTCAACGAGAAATATAGTGCTGTTTAAGCAAGCTTAGTGGATTTGATTTAAAAAAAACATAGTCTCACTGATCTTGTGTTCTTGTCTGTAGCCAATACCATTTTCCCCAAGGAAAATTGCATGTACAATGCTTATTCCAGTAACTGCTAGAAGAGCTGCACAAATGTAGTAAAAGTGCATTAATGGTTTTGAATAAATGCTTTTCAAAATCTTTCAAAGTCATAGGCATAGGAGGTATGCAAACTATTACAAGACAACAAACAGCACCACACAGCTAATTCCATACCTCAAAGAAAGCCAAGAAAGTGAAATCCACTGATAGTAGAGGTTGATTCCTAATCAAAGGAATCCTTAAACAGTTTTCCTAGCCATGTGGCATTTGAACTTCAGAAAAAATAGTTTTAAATATAGTTTACTGACACAGCAAGGATAATAATGTTAACTGCAGGAATCAGCTGTTAATCTGAAGCATGTAATTAAGTAGGGTCAAAAGTCAGATGCAGCTATTTTATAGTGCAGTGAGTTTCACCTCACTCCCGAGGACAAACTTTAGATGATTTTGATGAACAAACTGTAAAAAAGAAAGGTCTCTTCAGAGAGAATATATCAATTGAACAAAAGGAAGCGGTAGGAAGTTTAACATGTTTAATCCTAAATTAACAAAATAGAAAATGTACTCCCAACTTAAAACAGTTTATTATTGTTAACTTAAAACAGTTTATTGTTGTTGTTGTTGTTGACATTCCTATTAACTAGTTTCAGTGTGTTCAAATCTGAGTTTAGGTGCAGTAAGTTTTAGTAGTATCTGAAGCTAGAATTGTAGTTCTTTCAGGTACCATAACACACATTCAGGAGTCAAACTTCGGGTTTGGAAGTTTGACTTTTTTTTTACAGAAAGCATGGTGAGTTTCGTGAACAATGATCTAAATATAACTGGCGTAGCTGCCAAAAGATGGTCATCTAAGCAAAAAGAATTTCCTTATTTATAAGTTAAATACAATGTCCAGGTCTCCATTTCCCTAAAACCTGTCAGAATGTTTCCTTTAGACCTTCTTAAAATAAGAACTAGCTTGAAAGTTCCCAAAAGTCTTCATCTATGAGCCCAAACTATTTCAAAAACTGAAGCTAGGACAGTATTTTCATAATACACAAACTACTTACTGTTCATTAATTGTTCTTTCACAACCGTAAAGGTGGATTCACAGATTAAATCAAGAAGATACGCTCTTGAGACGTAAGTGAGGTTATGTCTTCATCTAAACGAAGGAATGTTTCAGTATGAGGCTACATTTCACTTCCAGCTTTGTCTTGCAATACTTGATGCATTCAGGAGCTATTTGGGGAGGTATAAGTAAAAAGACATGTTTTCCTTTTTGGGGGAAAAACAGAGAAAGTTCCCTTTTTTCCCCTCTTCTGAGACTGCATTGCAACTACACATTAATCATGCAGAAGGACACATTGTTATTAGTTTTCCACTTTTAACATTTTTTTCACACTGAAATGGGGACAAAGCTACTGACTGCATAATATATCTGTTGTGGTTTAACACCAGCCAGCAACTAAGCACCACGCAGCTGCTCGCTTGCTCCCCCGTGGTGGGACGGGGGAGAGAATCGGAAGTGTAAAAGTGAGAAAACTTGTGGGTTGAGATAGTAAAAGGGAGAAAAGTCATGGGTTGAGATAAAGACAGTTTAATAGGTAAAGCAAAAGCCGCGCACGCAAGCAAAGCAAAACAGGGAATTCATTCACCACTTCCCACGGGCAGGCAGGAGTTCAGCCATCTCCAGGGAAGCAGGGCTCCATTACGCATAATGGTTTCTTGGGAAGACAGACGCCATCACTCCGAATGTCCCTTCTCCCCCACCTTCTTCAACCCAGCTTTATATACTAAGCATGACATCATATGGTATGGAATATCCCTTTGGCCAGCCTGGGCCAGCTGTCCTGGCTGTGTCCCCTCCCAGCTCGCAAGGCAGCATGAAAAATTGGACAGTCCTTGACTGCTCAGCAAAAACCCAAAACATCATCACGTTATCAATGTTTTCTCATCCCAAATCCAGAACACCGCCTCACACTGGCTTCTGTGAAGAAAATGAACTCTATCCCAGCTGAAACCAGGACAATATCATAGAATCAGAGGCTCGTAGAATGGTTTGGGTTGGACGGGACCTTAAAGATCACCTAGTTCCACCCCCACTGCTATGGGCAAGGACACCTTCCACTAGACCAGGTTGCTCAAAGCCCCATCCAACCTGATCTTGAACACTTCCAGGGATGGGGCATCCACAACTTCTCTGGGCAACTTGTTCCACTGTCTCACCACCTTCATAATGAAGAATTTCTTCTTTATATCTAATCTAAATTTACCATCTTTTCATTTTTTTTTATACCCTTGTCCTATCACTGCGTGCCCTTGTAAAAAGTTCCTCTCCATCTTTCTTGTAGGCCCCCTTCAGGTACTGGAAGGCTGCAGTAAGATCTCCCCGGAGCTTTCTCTTCTGCAGGCTGAACAACCCCAACTCTCTCAGCCTGTCCTCACAGGAGAGGTGCTTCAGCTATTTGATCTTACTCATAGCCTTCCTCTGGACTCACTTCAACAGGTCCATGTTCTTCTTATGTTGGGGCCCCAGAGCTGGACACAGGACTCCAGGTGGGGTCTCATGAGAGCAGAGTAGAGGGGCAGAATCACCTCCCTTGACCTGCTGGTCACACTGCTTTTGTTGCAGCCCAGGATACAGTGGGCCTTCTGGGCTGCGAGCGCACTGCCGGGTCATATTGCATATAGGCAACCTCTTTTTTATTAAGTAGACATGTCCCAAAGCAGTCATTCTGGGAGAAGGGAGAAGAATCCATAGGAAAAGAGGAAGCTCTTTTAAGGAGAGCCATTCCATTTTCATACAATAAAACATACTGTTTCCATGTTTAATATTATAAGCGTTTTGCCATGTTTTAAATAAAAGCTGTGGTTTCGGTGGTGGTGAGGGGTGGTTGTTGGAATGAAAAATGCACATTAGAGAAGCTTTTCATTTAAATGCATGATTTAGTTAGCCAACTTGAATTCATAGAAAGGGTATGTTATTCAGTAATGCCCATATAGTGCCAAATAATAGTTTTGTTAGTTTTTTACCCTAATAAAATCATGAATGTTTATTTTGTTGATTTAAAGAAACATAATGTAAAAATTCTCTCTTTTTCTTTTCTTTTTTTTTAATGTATTATTAGTAACAGTTTCAAAGTGCCCTTTCTTGATGTTCTTGTCAGGGAGGCGGAGTTAACAACCTGTTATTATGTTCTCCTTACCAAGCTGTTAATAGCTTTAGAGTCTTTTGCAGGAATTCACCTGCTGCTCATAAAAACATTTATGATGCTGTAGGAGCTTTGCCAGGTTGAAGCATCTTGTATTTGCAGTGACCTTGCACAAACTATCTGGTTTTCCTGCTAATACTGCCAGAAGTATTAACATATTATATTAATGCAATGGTAATTCTTTAGTGACTGAGCCAGCTCTTCCTTTTTAAAAAGGTATTGTCACCTGTCTTTAAATTTCTTTAAAATTTTTTCAGATTTTTTGTTTGTTTGTTTTTATTTACTCCAAAAATACTACTTCTGCTGAGGTGTGTTAAATTAGAAATGAGCACTTCCCTGATACAAAAATGGGAACAAAACATGCTTTGTCAGTTTTGAAAGTGTAAAATCAGTATTTTAGTTTACTTGTTAGATTGTTTATTTTGCCCTTTGAAATTCCTGTTAAACTAATTGGAAAAAGATTTCCATTTTTGCTTTATACTTCTCTATTAACTCATTGAGGTGTTTGAAGAAAACATACATTTAAATAATATGCTATATTTATTGTTCATGTAATGTCATGATCTGCAATACAGTCATGACGCCAGAGATGAATTCAGCCCTTTTGAGTTAACTTTACAAGATAGATATTTGCTGTCTGCCTGCATTGAGACACAAAACAATGCACACACATACATGCTCACAAACACACTTCTTTGTGTATTTGTGATATTTCAGTGACTTTTCAACAGCTATAGATGTATTTATATCTGGAGAGGTTTGCATAACGAAAAAGGCTACACAATCTCAAAAGATTGTCCCTGTATATAGATAAGCAGGTTCCTTCTTGCCTCTCATTTATTATTTGTATTGGAGTTATTAAAGTCAAACTTTAGTTAGTGTCAGAGTTTGTATTTTAGAGCCAAAATTCTTCCTCCAAAATTGATTTTTGTTAGATAGTGTTTAAATCTATATTAATATTGTAAACATTATTCTATAATTATATATATTTATATTCTATATTCATAAGTCCTGATTTTCTCTGAAAAGGAAAGTAGTTGCCCCGTAGAACTGTATAGACAGTTAGCATGTGAAAGACTCATTATCATGCAATGTTCATGTACATTTAAATTAATCCTAATGACTTCAGTCATTTATTCCAGATTCACCATAGCAATCTAAATCAATACTATCTGTGAAAGCAGGTGTTTCGCTTACTTTAATAAAAGGGTTAGCTATATTAATACCACTGAGTTAACAGCTCTCTTATGTGTATCTATGAACCAAGTAAACAACTATGAATAGTTTTGCTTTAAGTATGTCTTGTTTCCAAGCTGTTGTGTATCAGTAAGGATCTTTCCTCTATTTGCCAGGTAGGAAATACTCAGTTGCAAATGAAAACAGAAAAGTGTACATTAGTCTGCTCTTCTAAGAATGAAAAATATTTATATAGAAGATTCAACCGAGGCTCAAACCAATCTTCAAATCAGCCCAGTCACTCTACCTGTCCTAACACCCTGAAAGGCTAAAACACATTTTAAAAAGGAGTTGGAAAGGCTTGTTGCCTCAAAAGTTTTTTTAATATAATATGTAGTTTTCACAAGGGCATTTGTAAAAATGCATACATTACACACAGCAGTTGAAATTTTCCTGCAAGTTGTTACAAACCTGACAAAATGTCCAGCACAGAACAGGAGCCCTAATCCAAATCCTGGACGTAACTACTTATGGATATTGTAGGGATTCTGAAATCAGGTAAATTAAACAGTTTTTGTCATCAGCACCATTAGAGCTGAGTTTTGTGTAGCTGACTCAATGCTGTACTACATTTTTAGGATTGGTAGATTCATTTGCATTTCACAGCATTGAAAATATGTTGTGCCCTTTTTGTCAGAATAGATGATCGGCTACACTGTATTGTAGCACGTCACCATCATTGTAGAAGTCTTTTGAGAAATTGAATCATTGCTCGTGTATTGAAATTCCACTTCAGTTGTAAGATGCTTCCTTACATTAAAAATGTCTTCACATTTCAATGTCAGACAGGGGAACCACAATTTTGAGTTCTGCCATGAAGGAATGTAGCAGTTATGTGTGTACAGCATTACTGTGATTTTACCAATGCTGATAATGTTTGGCATGAGAAGATTGCCCCCCATATGTCTCAGCAACATAGCGACCTTCAAGTATTTGGACTGTGGCTTTTTACATTAAAGTTTTTTTTACATCACTAGTTGTCCCTTTTTGTTATCTTTCCTCCAGGGTCTTGCATTTTCAATTTAAAAATTTCATTATCCAGTGACCTACTTCTCAGCTGTAACTAGAGCTGTTCCTATGATATACAGAGATATGCTGAGTTTGACTGAACAAATCACTGATATTCATGATTATTCAGTAGTTCTTATAGACGAGGAACTAGAGTATATTCAATGAAATCATCAGGAAGCAGATTTAAAACAACAAAAAAAAGTATTTTTAAAAAACAGTTTGTAATTAAGCTTGTTGCCTAAGGATGTTTTGGAAGCCATAAGCAAAATTAGTTCAAAATAATAATTAGGTAAATTCATGGAAGAAAAGTCCATGAGCTATAAAAGGCAATGAAGCAAATTTAGTTAATTCAGCTAATCTGCAGATTGCTGGGATCTGGGGGAGCGTTAAAGGTGAGCATGGGGAGAAAGAACCTGTACTGCTTATGTGGAGTCTCACGTCTGCAGTGGTATATATAGGACCTGATTCAGAAAATTGAACTGTGATTCTTATATACCAAATGAATGACTTGAGAATTAGCCCACATTAGTAAGTACATAGTTCTTTAAGCCTGTTTCACAACAAAGTCACGGAAGGCTTCCAATCTTCAAATTTTGCAGGTTTACATCTGTTTCCTGTCAAACTGTATTTGTCAGTGGGTTTATTATCTCATTATGAAATACACCTTAGTGTTAGGTATCTCAAAAGAAATTGTGCTTTACTTGTTGCTCCCTGCTTCTTCCCAAATGCAAAAGACAGTGCAGGGGAAAAGAAAATTAAAATGAGTGAGAAAAATAAGAAAAATCTTCAGGGACAACTGGAGAGGCTGACATTTTTATATGCTGAAGACTCCTGGAGATACTGGTGCTGAGGTTTTCCCTGGTAAATATTTTTAATTAGCAAACAAATGTTATCAGAGTAGCTCATAACTGCTAGAAAGATGGAATTTAGTATCTGTGCTTATCTGACAACTCAAGTCATGTTCCCAAGCTCTCTTTGTTATGTTCTGAATTGCACCCTGTTCCATCACCAACTTAAGGCACAGACCTGGTTTTATTCCTTTCAGTCTAATCTCCTTGTCAGTGTGATCCGCAGTGTCCTATCTGCTGCCTCCACACCTGGTGCTCCCGTTTGGCCCGCCACGTTGGCCACACAGCTTTTGCTCTGCCCACCTCTCACCTCATTGTGCTGGCAAGAAAGTTTAGTTTACACAGTTTTAGAATCTCTCATTTAAATTTTTTCTTCTTCAGGGTTCACCTCACATCAACTCATTTCTGCCTTTCCCGGTATATAATCCAATTAAAATGTGATCTGGCTGGGTTTTGACCTTTCCATATTTTCTTTATGATCAGTTATCTGCTCTTCCCCTTTTCTTGCTGACAGCTTCACTTTATGTATGGAGAAAGTGATGAGCTGCCTGACAGGCAATCAAAATATAAAATATTGAAAGGCCAAACAGGTAAAGCACACTTTAGTATTTCAACTCCCCAAACTGTTACATCTCAGATTAATCACAAGGGAGGTAGAGGAGGGAAAGGAGAATATTACAACCTGAAGTGGGTGATGCTTTAAAATGCTGCAGGTTTCTTCTCTGAAGCAAATACTAGAGCCATCAGCAATTTTCTCCATGGCCCTACTTTTTCCTGTCAGAGTTTTCACCTTAGTTTAGATTGTTCCTCAGATCTTTGTAAACACTTTTCTAAATTTACTTTAAGTTTGTTGGTCAGCTGGAAACGAAAAGCACAAGGTTTTTAGGAAATAGTTTTTTAAGAATATGAATGGTATCCTTGACTATTATTTCTATTCTTGTAACTTTTTATCACTCTATATTGCAATGAAAATTTACCTAATCCCGTTGATCATATTGTAATCAGATAGTAATTAATGTTAGAAACACATTTTTGGACCTATGAGTCTTTTCCCTAATATCTGCCAAACATTACTGTTGGCATTCATATTAAATAGATAAACTACAGGTCAAAACAGCCTTCTAAAAGAAAATCATACACAAAATTAGTAAAGATAAAGAAGCTTTCAAAGACAGACTTCGAGTTTCCCAGGTGTCGTTAACTTTATCGATTTCAGTGTAATTACGCCTCATCTATGTGAAATGAGAAGTAAGATATGACTAGGGGCAATAGACCTTCAGAAATTGTACTATTGAAATATTTTATTGCAAAGAAAGAAAATAATTTTTGAGAATTATTTGAGACAAATTAGTTGTGAGAGGAATATAGGCAGTATAAATCAAAGGCAATTTCCATAAATTAGAGCTGTGGGGGCTATGTTTTTCTTGGAAAACTCAGACAGTAAGTACAAACTCCACAGTTAGCTGTTATTTGTCTTTAATAGATTCCATTTGGACTGATTAATCACATGTTGACTATACCTAGTAATTACCTACTGTTTTCTAACGTGTATTGCAACACTAAAGTTCAGCTGACTCTGGAGGTAATTAAGTGCCATCATAGCTGATTCCTATGGGAAAAGTAGGGAAGGGGTTGGAGATTTCATTTCATGATGGACCAGAGCTGTGATTAATAAAAATTCCTATCTTCCAGAGTTGTAGCTGTTCCTTTAAAATAATGATGCTTCTTCTGTAGGTCACATTGTGTATATCCTTCAAACTGATGTATCTAGGAAAGAGGAAAAACGTGACCAAATGGTCTCATAAAAGATTCTTTTTCATTATTGGTGCTTTTATTTAAACATTGATAATGTCTGAATCATGGAACTCCGAATCTTCTTTCCTTTAATCTGGTACTTATTCAGCTTTGACATTGTGCTTTAGTTCACAGGAGAAAGACCTGGTCCCTGTGGTGTATAGATTGAATCTCTATTACTATTTCTTTCTGTTAAGTGATAGCACTCTGAAAAGGCTAAGGAGGATTATATGGCTTAAGTACAGAATTTTCTTGCTGGAGGACAATGGATATAAACTAGAAAATGTATTTGCAAGCAGTTGATAGTAAATTCAGTTACTGTCTCCCTGGATTCTTTCCTCACACGTACATTTGGAAGTTGTAAGTACACAATAAGTATATTTTCAGCTGGCAGAAGCCTTTGAAAACCCTTTCCCCAGGGTCAGTTTCAGCAGGCTTTTCAGTTACTCATGAGACTCAGTGAACTGAATACCTTGATTGTCATTCATAAAATAAGATAGGCATGGAGTAAACTACAAGAGGGTGGTAATTCCTAGAGCTCCCATTATATATTCCAAATGATAGAAAATTATATTCGTTTATCTTTTCCAGTTGCTGAAATAAGGACTGTTATTATTTTGGTTAGAGCCGTGTTTCTCTTTCCCACACAAATACTAACAGTGACAAGTCTTGTACACCTGAAAGTGTCTGGATTTTTATCAGTGCTTTACTGGTAAAGTTAATCTTTTAGAGGTTATTTCAGCAGTATAATTCAGCAGTATATTTCAGCTTTTATTTCCCTTAATCTTTTTTTGCACTAAATGTTTTTAGTTACATTTATTTTTCTCACCTGTAGCATCAGAATGTAAACTCTGTGATTGCAGTATGAGTCTAACCTGATAAAAGGTCATGACATTTTGGTTAGTCTTTATCAATGATTTATTTCATATATGTGCACAAAGTCTTCATTTCTGTGCTGTTTCACTCTGAAGTAAGGTGGGGATCAAATCGGAGAGCAGCGTGTTCACATAGGTGCGGCATGTAGAGGTTTATCTATTTATTTGCAAGTGTTAATGTCATCAGAGGGAATTCCTTTTCTTTTGAGCATATGAGAAAAATGGTAATACAAATCACAATAATATAACATCTGAATATTGAATGAATATGACATTCATTAATAAAGTAGCTACTTTCAGTGAGGCATAATGAAGAAATATAATTTAATCTGATGATGCCATACGGTGGAAGTGTTTCATTACAGCATATGTTGATGGGACAGATCCAACTATTCTGGTGCGTTGCAAAAGCAGAAAGCTTCTCATTATTTATTATACTCTTATCCTGCTACTCCACTAAATCAGTTTGCCTAGTCTTGGACCATTAGCACCATTGTAACTTCCATTCCGTCAGTCCATTTCTTGTAGATATGAAAAATGTCTTGACTATAAAGCCAAGTCCAAAATTAGGATAGATGCAGATTCAGATGCTCATACAGAGGAGGCTGCAGGAGACAGTTTGATTCTGAAGGGTGCACGTGTTCATGCACAGACCAAACTGTCACAGATTTGTGAACACTGTCTGTCATTATCAGAACGGAATCCACTGACAAGAAGAATCTCACAAACAATAAGAAAAATGCAATTTCCTTAGAAATAGAGATAGCATTTTCAAAGTTCCTAATATAATGCTGTTTAACTTGGATAGCTGTGTTACATTGTGTAATAGCATTGACATCACTTGTTTGGATTATATTTATGTTTTAATTACAGATTCCTACCAAGAGAAATTTACAGTAGGCTACGGAAGAGGTCCTATGAATTTCCTTGTATCAGATTTTGACTAGTAATTATATTAATACATTACATTAGATAGACTCCTTTAACTTAGGTTTAAACCCTCAGCCCCTGTGTATTTAGAACTGCTTCTTGAGAGTCTTATGCTGTCATAAGATCAAAAATGCTGCTCTGATACTAATGTAAAGCATCAGAGCATTTCTTGTACTTCTCCTTTTATATGAACTCTGAGCCATATATAATGGCCAACAGTTCACTTACTGCTTACATGCAATGGTAAATTGCGTGTCAGTGAAACTTTTCTTTTACTTTGCAGATTTTGTAGTAGTCCTCTCTAGTTATCAAGAAATACAGAACAGATGTAGCCCTTGACATTTCCCGTTGATCCTGGTCCCATCACCGTCCAGGTCAGAGATCTATCACAGAGCATACTGTGGCTCCTTCTAGCCCACAAAACCATGTTTCCTTCCAATGGAAAATGGGTGCATGGCAGGAGGGCTGATATATGTCTAGATTTTTCCACAATATAAAATCAGAGTTTGGTAAAAGCATGCACTAGCATCCAGGAAGTACATCCAAGTTCTGCAGTTTAAAATTCACTTTTTGAACCCAGTATCCATACAGAAGTAAGTGCATATTATCTGTAGCAAGAATAAGACAAAGTGTCCCATCCTTTTCTGCAGACTAGAATTGTATTGTTTTATTCTGAGACCATCTTTAACCTCCCTGGGAAAGATCATGGCCAACCTTGAGAGCCACCCCCATCAACTTCAAATTGCGTCTCTCTGTGGAAAACTCTGGCTTTCCAAATGGGCTGCTGATCTTGTCATCATCGTGCGAAAGGAGTAATGGCAAAGCATCCACTCTCTGGAGAATTGTCTTATGTATGAATCCAGTCCAAAAAGGATGATTTCTTTGTGTGAAACGTTCACGTAAAACAATGTGAGGCTTCCAGCTGTTAATCATTTTGTCTCAAGTTTGAGCAACTGTCTCCTCACTGTCTCCTCAGGTACAGGCTTCTGAAGCTTTTTCTTCTCAAACACACCAAGGTGACAGGTTCCCTTTCCCCTGTTTCACTTGCAGTAACAAAACCTACCCCCTTTCCCCAGCGACAGCAGTATTACTTTTATAATCACGTACTCCTAGGCTGTGTTTTTTGGACTGTGTGATGGGTGGCATAAGAGGCTGCAGAAAGGAAAGAAGAAAGGAGATGGGAAGACATGGAGATGGGACCCCTCAGGGCCTCCTGCAGGCTGCCTCGGGCAGGTGGTAAGGGGGCAGGAAGCCAGACAAGCCTTGGAGGTGATCAAAATACCTTCCACCGCCCAGATGGGACAGTGGCTGCCCTCAGGAAGTTGCTGTTAGCCACAGGCTGCCCACACAGGTGGAGGGACCCATTGTGCTGCTTAAATGTTATCAGCACAGTCCTTGTCACACTCATTATCTTTGACCAACTAAAAATAACAAATCATACTTGATAAGTGTCTGTCCACATCCCTGGCTAGGGAGCCACTATACCCCATGTTTTACACAAGCAGTAATTAGCCTGTAATAAGAGATATAACATAACAGATATAGCTCAGACTGTTTTTTTTCAGAAGTCATTCCCAGTTCTTTGATGCCACTGGGCTGGTTCTGCAGGCTTCAGGGAGTAAATCTTATTATTGGATCTTGGGGAGTGTCTGCCAATTTTTGACAAAATTCCCATTTCCATCCTCCTCTGAAGGAACCTATTTCTTTTTACACTGCCATCAAATTATTCTTAAATTTTATTTCTGCAATCTCTCCAGCAGGTCAGAAAAAACAGTAAACTGTTAAATGCCTAGAACTTTATTTCAAGCAGCAAGGTAGTCTGGGGGAAAGAAATCCCTTAGGTCCTGGTCTCCTCCTTATTTTACACGTTGCGGAGCCTTAAATAAAAACTTCCAGAACATTCCAGAGTGTAAAGTCTCTGCCCATCTACATCTGTGCCGTGACAGATGGAGCACATAATACTCACTAAAGCTTTGAGCTGAAGCATACTAATACCTGTATAAAACAAGTATTTGCTGTTTTTTACATAACATTTAGTGAACATAGCCAGAATCTTTCCTTCGCTTGATGTCATGTCTTTACCTGGACTGAAGTGCAGAAACAGAGTTTTGTATTGATATTGTATTTAACAGGCAAGATCACAAACACTGAGCCATACCTGTGATTCAGTGTGGTCACAGGATAGTGCAAAATCAGGTTGTTTCCTTTTTTTTTTCCTAATTCTTAGACTGATCTTGAGCTATTAGCTAGCTTGTGTTGAAAAACTTGGTCTCTTTAGGCAGAAGTGTACAAACTTCAGTCAGCAGATTCAGTACTAAATAAATTCAAGTCTTGTGTTCTCCAAGTTTGCGTACGCTGGCCAAGTTACACATTAATTTATATGACCTCTCTACACATGGAAGTCCCTGGAAGTTGCACATATGACAAGGCTATAGAATAGAAATTAGCTATTCATGACACACTGAATGTTTGTGAAATGTCCATAAAGTAGTATGAAAACTCCTCTGTATGTGTAGGAGTTCTCTATTTCCTTACAAATCTGAGTATTAACCTGTTATACCTTTTTTGCTCACATACATGCTATTTTTCAAGTTGAAGCAAGCCTCATTGGGGGGAAAAAAAAAATAATCCATCACCTTAACAGATTGTCCTTCTGTTAGAAGCAAATAGATATTTTCTTAAATTTCTAAAAAAAAGAAATATGTCTATCCATAAACCTGTTCAAAGTGAAGTTATAACATTTGAAGTAATTGGGATAAATCTTCTGATAGTTAGAGAAGTTGTTAGATGGTATATTAATCATAGTCTCGATCCATAAGATTACATGTACACTGGGTCTTAGTATTTCAATTTAAAGATACACTTCTTGCTGTTTCAGAATTTGGTAATAGAATGTAGAACAAATCAACACTTCCTCTTACTCTAGTTTCTCAAATTATTTCCAGTGTTTGAAGTGAGCATTAAATGCAATTATTTTAGATATTGGTCATTGTTACCTTCCTTTTCCTCCTTCACTTAACAGAATCATTATTTTTGTGTGTTTGTTTTTGAATTTGGTTTTCTTGGCCACCTCCTTGTATGTCTACTCGGGGAATACTATATACCTGCTGCCCTATGCTAATGTGACTTTGTTACACCATGACTGAAGTTGACTCAGCAAGTTTTATATCAAACTGTTTGATTTATATAAAAAATATGTGATCTTGCTCAGAAGAGGCTAAGAGTCCAACAGAATCTGACTGAAATCTGTTCTTCTCCTGGTTATATCTCTTCTGTGAACGAGATTGTTTCCTTCTTAACAGGCTGGAAGCACCCTTTGAATAACTTATACACACTCTAATATCACTGCATGGTATAATAAATGTATATGGTGCCCTAGGGGTATCACAGTTGGATTGTTAAGCATATGCCAAGGACATTTCTGCTCATATGTCAGTTTGGAGACAAATCCTGCTGCAGTGAAGTAAAGCTATCCTTAAGGCACGATACAAAATATTACACATTACTGATTTATCAAGTGACGGTAACTAATGACAGGGAATAAACTCTCTCTTCTTTTAAGTCATCCCCTCATGTAAAAGTATTGTCAACAACGCAGCACTTAGTTTTTGCACAGCAATCTATGTGGCTGGTCTCCGTCCTACAGCAGCTGGTCTGCAGTGGTAATTCCCAGTAATCTCTCCACACCATAATTCTCAGCAATCTCTGCAAGAATCAGGAATTCTCAGCAGATGCCCAGGATCAATTGCTAGGCAATAAACAGGAGACTTTTGCAGAGAGTGTTTCTCCTTATAGCGTGTGAGAGGCAATTTCATGTATGGCTACATTATGGCTACCTGGAAAGAGGCATTAAGTTCAACAGCAGTGAAGCAGTTGAACCATGCTAGAAGTTCACAGACTTTAAAGAAAAAGTTAATTTTTATTTTCTTTTACCCACAGGTCTACCCACGGATAGCGCCGGCATTTTGGCACTACCTGCGGGTAGAAGTGAGTAGCGGGTATTTGAATACTCCCACATCTTTACTTTACAGCTTACTAGTATTTACTGACCTCCTAGTTTGTCCATTGTGCAAAAATAATTAGCTACCATTCTAGCTGCCATTTTCTGTGAATGTAGTCTTGTACTAATTCCATATTGTTGTGACTACAGTGTAATTACTAACCCACGACACACAGATGTGATGTGTTTATATGCAAGACAAAAAATTGAAACCTAAATCAAGGCCATATCATATATTATGACTATAGCACAAAATCAAAGTACAGAAATCCATACCTGCACCTCCTTTTATAAACACATTTTACATTCATGAGAAGAATGTGGAGCTTCAGTTCTGCTATATCATTTTTGCAAAGTTTGTACAACTCAACTTGATATCGTTTCTCCCCTCTTCTGTCCCTCAGGAGCATGAGCAGCTCAGCTATTCCTCCACAAGGTCCAAGGCTCCAAGTGTTATCATCACAGGTCTCAAGCCAGCCACCAAGTATATATTTCATATCAGAGTCAGGACGGCAGCAGGATACAGCGGCTATAGCCAGAAGTTTGAATTTGAAACTGGAGATGAAAGTAAGTTTCACTTAAGGAAAAAAAAAATCTAATATAATAGAAGTAGTATCTAAGTCTAAAACAGTGAGACACTGGGTGTTTGAATGGCTGAATCCATACTGTTTGCTTATCAATGACCACTGCTGTATGATAAAAAACAAGTAAGCCTCAGCCACACACTTCTGGATTTGTAACAACAAATTGAAATTTTAACCCAACAATGCAAGTGAAGGAATGTTTTCTTCTGCAAAATTTCCTTACAGGTCCCTTTCAACTTGAGATATTCTATGATTCTATGATCCTTTCTTTGCTTAAAAAGGCTTTCCTTTTGACATTTAGAAATACCCTTAGTCAGGCTTTACTTAAGTCCACCAGCTTCATGCAAGCTCCCAGAACACAGTGATAGAATCTTTTCTCTGTGGTTTTTAGTGCTCCCAGGCTCTAAAAATAAAAAAAAAATGAAAACTTTTATATGCATTTCCATCAATCCATAAGTCTACTAAATTTGCCAGTAAGAAGCAAAAAGCCTACATATTCCTACAGAATATGCAAAAAGGCTTGATGCTATGTATGATGTTCACGCTCTGAACAATTTTATATTTTAAGTCATATATTGATTGCCCTCTGTGTTCAAAGAAACTGCAAACAAGGTATTTATAAGCATTTGAGATAAAATTAGTGTAGTAGATACAATACTAAAACACTCATTAATGAAATTACTTTAATTATCCAATTATATATACCATGTTTTTCATTAGTGTTTTAAAATTCAAGTTGCTTAAACTAAAGTACAGACTCAAAACTATGTAAGTGCCTTCAAGAGCACCCAGGGGTTTGAGTTCCATTTTCATTGCCTCTTAACTTCTACTTCAAAAATGTTTTAGGGATAGATTTCCAAGTGTTTGCTGCCTAATTGGACTTCTTAAAATTTTCTGGGTACTTAAGCCAATTGGTTTGAATAGGATTTGAGCACTTGGGTGCTTTCAAGAATTCCAATAGATCCTGTCTGCATCTTCTGATGCAATAAATACTAGGCTTTAGGCACTGAGGGACATAACTCTTATCAAAAGTAAATGGTATTTAAACTTCGATGATCCTACATCATGTTTGTGAAAATGTGACTTACTCATCTAAATCAGGAAGACTGCGGTTCCAGTGACATTTTTCTCATTGGCACTGCTGATAGGAACATCTCCTGGGAGTGAGATTCCACCCACTCCTCCCCAGCCCCACATCTCCTCCTCAGTTGCACTAATGCAACAGGCCCTTGGGTTGCCTCATGAGCTCGAGTTCACAACACTGTTAAACATTTATTACCTCTGTTACTTCTAAGCACTCGGTGTCAATCTTGATAGTGAAACATAAATACACATTATGTATTTGCTGTTTAACAATATTTATTGCTTAAGCTTGTGCCTGACTAATAGTATTTGATTCATTATAAATATAAATCATTGTGTGATTGAAAGTAAATGTAGACAGAAGAGGTTTTTGTTTATGATCAGTTGGGATGGAGGTTGAGAGAAATTCTGTCGCTGTTTGAAATGGTACCTGGAGCTAGATAAAGACTTCAGTTTAATTAAAAGGATAGTTCAAAGAACTGTGGTCTTATTCAAATATTTATACAATACTGCTTTAGATTTCAAAGGGAAAAAAGGCAAAGTGCCTGCTGGTAAATATTACTTATTTCAAACTGAAGCAGTATTCAGTGACAAGTCAAATGATGCCTTGTTACTCTTAAAATACCTTACTTCCTCACAGCAGTATTTTGAAAATTGGCCTGTTCTGAACTTTAAGGCAATATCAGATTATTATGATCATTTGTTTGTACCCCTTTCATAACACAGGCCAAACATCTGGAACTCTGTAACTTTTCCAGACAGCTAATGACAATAGCTTGAAATGTAACATCTGCCATATACAAAGAGCCTTGATTTAAAGTCTTCCAGTAATGGGGAGCTCACTATATTTATAGGTAGATAGTGCCAGTGCGTAAGCCTTCCAATTAAAAATTTGCACCTTATTTCTAGCCTGGTTTTTTTTATTTAACTTGTACCTTGTGACCCTTTTCTGCCAAATTGAAAAGCCAAATACTATCAGAAATATCTTCCTCATCTAATTGTGTGTATGCCATTTTTAAGAGTTCTCTTGTCTTTCCCATAAGTGGAATAAATGTTCTGTCACTCTGAAAATAACAGGTTTTCCAAACATTGAATCACTTTGTAGCTCTCCAAAAATTTTCACATGCTTTTTGAAGTATAACATCAGAGCTGAACCTGATGCTGAATTAAACTGGAAAACTAAATGTGTTTATGATGCCATAAACAGACCTAACACCACTTACCTCCTTGTAACTCAGTTTTCTTTTACTTACAGGTCTAAGCACTTGCTGCCAGAACTAGAGCATTGTCTTACACAGCTGAATAACTAGCACATAGCAACATTTTTGTCAGTACCATTATATTCCAAGGTACTGACCTACATTTAGATGGAGGGGTTGGGGAGGGTTGTGTTGAGACTCGGACTGCATAGTTATATCAGTACATGTAAATGTTAATTTGCCCTTGATGGCATTCATCTGTCTTACAAACCAGTCCAAGTCAAGCTGTGTAGGAATCTATCTTTATCATTTACTACTCTGGCAGTATGCAGCCCAGCTGAAAATTTTCTGTTTTTTTAATATATAATCTTCTCAACTATTCTGAAAGATACCAAATAATATTAGACCAAGGCAGAGAACTGCAGCTGCCTTATTCCCTAACCATAGAAACAAGTTACATGGTGAAAATTCCACATTTGCAATTACTTTTTGTGGTCTTTCAGTTAGCCAGATTTTAATTAATGTGAGCTATACTGATTTTATATAAAGTTAACAATTTCATCAGAAGCCTAGGAAGAATAGAGTCTTTTAAAAGTCTATACTGTCAACAGAGAATTTATCAATGAACAGCCACATTAAAATGACAAAAAATATTTCATGCGTTTGATAAAAATCCTTCTCAACTGAGATTAGTTAGTAACATCCTTCAGTTCTACCAGTTGTACGTTATAGTCTTAACATCTAAAGAAGAATTCCAGGACCAGTTGCAGGTGAACATCCAAGGTTATTCTATTTACTCTGCTTGAATATTGTCGTAATTTGTTAATAGTGGTAACATTAGCAACCCAAAATTAGGATTTTTCTTTAAAGCGATAGACAAGTTGTAAAAAAGTAATGGTTCATCAATTGTGAGACGTGTATATCAACGTCCTAAAACATATAGTCCTTGGCAGGACAGTTCTATCATGCCTTCTCCAGTTTAGTGGTTGAAACATTATCTGTGACGCTTCAGTTGTATAGGATGAAATTAGATACATCCTCACTAGGAACACCAAGACATTTTGGTACAATTATTAATGGTGGTGCATGAAGCAGAAAGAAGGCCAACTCTGTAGGAATAATGAAAAAGCAGTTAATTAATCATGCAATTCTGATCTGGTTTTTTGGGAAGCACCCACACTTACTGACCAGCAGACTGAGGAAGCCATTGCTTGGGGAGCATGTTGTTGTTGAACTCTACTCCCTGCTGCAGAGACCAATAAATGGAACATCTGAAATATTAAAATTTATACTGAAAGGAAATGGAGTTACCTAGAAAAGTCAGAAAAATTCTCTTCAAGGAAGCAGGGATGGATGGATGGATGAATGGATGTTGTCAGGCATTTCTTCCACTGTTAAAGCTAAAAGGCTGCTACTGGGAAATGCAATACCTTTGCAAAGCAGAGTAACTACTGCTTTTGACCATGTTACTCATTGCCATTTTATTCAGTCTCCCTGTTTCAGCGCCTTACAGGCAAAACATTTCTAGCAAAGCTGGCAGGGTTTCATCACTCCAGTACACACACGTGTACCACTGCTGTGGCTATAAATTGAAGCATAATCTCACTCGTAGTTCCTGCTTTTATCTGTCAGGAATATCAACTGTCTGAGTCACCACAAAAAACTCTGGTCCTTTCTCAGATAGAATAAAATGTATTCTGAGAATAAAAAATCATTTGTCCCACGGCAAACATGCTTTAATCTCTAACTGTTTTCTCTCTCCCTCTCTACTTTTCTCTCTTTCTTCTAACTAGCTGTTTACGGAAGACTTTTTTTTGTTTGGTTGGGTTGTTTTTTTTTTAATTAATGATTCAAAGTATTCTTTTTTTCTGGAGGAATGTTTTTTACTATATCTCACCTCAGAGGCCCTTGTGCCAAGAGGAACTTGTAAAATATTGAACAATTTACAGCTGTTAGGCAGTGTAGCGTTTTTATGCTGTAGCTCTCTTGTGCAGGGCTTGTTCTAAAACGAACGGTATTTTCCATGTCAGCCGCCTTGTCATTAGGTAAAAAAATCTGAAAGGGAACTAGTTGGCTTGTTCCAGAAGGGACCAAAGGGGCAAACTAGTACGTGTGCAGTGTGGAGTAGTGCTTGGTCTGAAGAAAGTGATAAATGTAAGCACATGAAGCCTTTCAATCCAAAAGCAATGTAGAATTTGGTTTGCTTCAAATAAATCATATTAACAATAAAAAAAAAAAAATTCAGAAATACTGATAGAATACCTGGTTAGGTATTTTATAAATTTGAGGACTGTGAAAAATAAATTGGCCTGAAATCTTGATCTTGATGAAACAATAATTTCTTTACCACAGACACAGATGGTGATTTTCTTGTATTGTCAGATCTTCTGAATCCTCACATTCTTCCTCCTCTTCCCACATCCACAAAATCTATCTTTAACTTTTCAGCCTCAAATCATACTATTTTGGATTTGCCACCAGATGTGATTTAGATCCTGAGCTCCATTCTTTCCAGAACTGCAAAGGTGAAGAGAGGAGTACTGAACCATTGATTTAATACTGTTTCAAGCACATGCTCTGATTCATGCCACGACAGTGAAGCCATCCCTAGGATTTTTAGAAATACATTGAATCACCAATGCAAAATGGAGATTTTTTTCGTTAGAACGTTTGAAATTTTGACAATAGTAAATTAAATTTCTGGTTGAAACAAACAAATGAGATGGCACATATCTCATATTTAGAAACTGTCCTGCTACATCTCTCCCATGTCTCCTAGTCCTGTTCATTCAATAGTAGTCAGCATTGGATACCTCAGAATGTCTCATTTTAATCTTGAAGTATTGCCCTAATGTGTTTAATATTTTCAGCCATTTGTTCTTCAGGTTTGACTTTGGCCTATCTGATTTCTCTACTGTATGTGCCCAGAAGCCCTAGAGCTTACTTTTCCTCTGCATTTCCTAAACAGTTGCAACATCCTTGCTCAGATCTCAAACTGCTTGCACAGGCTTTCCATTCATCCACTGGTCAGGAAGCTAATGTTAAGGGAAACACTTGGAGAAGGCTTTTCAAGTAAATACATACCAAAATGTTTTACATTCCTACGCTAGTGATGGCATTATTTTTCCCTTTTAAAAGTCCTTTTTAAGATTGCCTTTCCCTTGCCTCCTCTCTTTTCCACATTCCCCCTGAGATTGGAGCCCATCAGCTCAGTGGAGCCCAGGAAGTGCAGCACTCCTGAAAATGTAAAGGTTACCCTAATTAGACTTTGTATTTTTCTTTCCTATTGTTCTTAAGCACTGTTGTTTACAATGCCTTGTAAATCGATCTGACAGCCAGTTCCTGTCTATTAGAGCTCCAGTTCTCACCATCCTCACTTATCTATCTTACAGCTACTCAGGACTATGTGTCTAGCTGTCTTTCTGTCACTTTTATATCAGGGCTGCTGCCTGATAGTTGTCGAATTGAAATAACTAAAGGATGTAGCTAAGAGACAGAAGTGAGCTGTCATTAGGGCTTCCAGCCCTTTTATACAAAATACACAACCTTTTAAAAGATTTGGGAGAAATTTGCTCAAAGAAAAGAAAGGAGAACAGAACTGGAAGATTCTCTCTGTCTTTCATCCTCTTGCACCACGACTAAAACATCTGCACCATTTCTTCCAGTCTGACCAGTGAGGAAGTGAAGAATATTTCCCTTCAGCCCAGAGAGGAGGGAAAGTGCAACTCCTCCTCCACACATTCGGGTGAAGAACCCAGAGAGGAGCTGAGACAGGGCATGGATGTAAAGAGTAGATGGTGGGGACAGATCTGACACCAGGCTGGATGCAGAAGGGATTTCTGGGCATGGTGTTGGAGCAATGCAATAAGAGACTTTAAATGGCATTTCAGGCATATAACCTGAATTAGGCATGAAGAGTAACAGAGTGAAGAGTTTATCTGGATAATGCACTTCTGGGTACATGTATGATACATGCTGCAGTTTTAAAATCAAATCACCACTTTGACTAATCACATTAGCTGCAGCTACAATATGTTTGAAGAGTTTTGACACCCAAACATTACAGTATACTGTCTAATCATCTGCGGGGATAAGTAACAAATCCTCACTTTTCCTTCTCTTCTGCTACTCAATTTTTAAACTATGTTTTTATCAAAAATGAACTTACTGCTCAGATGGGCAGAAAGAATGAAACATACTACCAGACAAAACAGCTAGCCCAGTTACATAGGTACTAAGCTCCCTTATAAGTCTTAGCACTGCTAGTGGTTTACATACTCCTGTTGCACCAGCAGTTCCTCACCCCGTTGCCCATCAACTAACTATCAAATGGAGTACAGCCCCATACGTGATACAGTCACATTCATTCCTGTGATCACAGAGCTACTAGTCATCCCTGCACTGGACAGATTTGGGCGGTGCATCGTGGACAGAGACCGTGCGCTGGACAGTGTAGAGACAAGAAGATACTGATTTTAGCTACGTGAATGCTGGCTGTGTTGTCTAACAAGTAAGAGTCTGGAAAAAAATGCTATGTACTTCTATGGTTAAATGCAGCACTCTAACACGTACACACAAAGAGATGAAATAAGGTTCCAGGAACTTGCTTGGCTTTGCAACCTATCGGAATTGGTTTTTAAACTGAGTTTTTCTGTCTTGCATAATCAAGAATAGTCCTGAGGAGAAACACTGGGTCATATACCAATATAGAGGAAAGAGGAAAATGAAGGAAGAAAAAGCAGGAAAAGACAAAAAAGGTTCAAGAACATGCAGAACAGAAACAATACATGTTAAGGCTCTTATTAGTTACAACTTGAACTTTACCTTAAGAGAATGCTGGAGAAATGAGAAAAGAACAGAGAGGTTGAGGGACATGGTGAATTTAATTTAGAATGGCAAAATGCTGTAAAAATATTAATTATTGAGTGTCCATGATTACTATCTTCTCATAGCCTAGATAGTGATTTATGGAACCTTTTACCTGCTTGTGAGGATTCTGTGTATGCGCATACACATGTGCTTGTATATGTGTTGTTCACTGCACTGTGCCTTTATTGATCTCTAGAAAGATCACTTCAAGCAAAAATAAGTATTTCCATCATTTTGCCTTACCTGCCTCTGTCAGTTTTTAACAAATCCACACTTTCCAATTATACTTGTCTGTCATTTGACATTTTTACCTGACAAGTAAATTAAGGTCATTGGGAAGTTTCAGGCTTGAAAGCCCCTTACAGTGATTTGGTTACTTGAAAAAGAATCCTAATATATTGGACTCTGGCACCTCTGCCAACACAGTAAAATACAAACAAGAGAAACAGAATGATCACTTTTTCAGTAGGTACAGTCTCAGCTAAAAATCGTATTGCTTAGAGGTGGAAAGAACAAAGTCAATCTGGAATTTCTTCCCTTCATGAATTTTATTCTGGTTCATGATAGAAAATATGTGTTATTAAACTGATAAATTGCATTCTGTTTTAGCTAAAACACCAAGAAATAGCAGCTCCATTCATCAGAAATGACCCAGGACACATGACTTTCTTCATTTTGATAGCTGCAGAGTGCTTCTTTGGACCATGGAATCAGTCCCTACACTTGCACCGTTAATTCTCATGAATAAAGACCTTGGGTTGTCCCCTTGGCAATGAGTGTCTGTTGAAGAAAACCACAACTAATTTATCTGAGCCCATGGTTTGTTTTTCTCCTGGTGAATTCACTATTTTTCCACACCTCTTTTTCCTATTAAAAAAAAGAGGAATGCAGTTTGTTCTCTCACTTCCATTGAAGAGATGGGGAAGATAGACTCATCTAAAACCTCCTCCTCCATTTACAACTTCAAACTGTGCCTGACTGTAACAGTCTTAGCAACATCTGGCACAACCTCCGCTAGTCTGAAAATAGCATTCAGTGTTTGATTTGGAGGGCCTGTTATTATTTGCATTGTTACTTGTGTGGCGATACATTATATTTGTTATGTTGTATTTTTCCAACGAAATCTGACCCTATGGAACACAACACAATGCAGAGCTAAAATCCACTCCCATAATATCACTAGATACCATTTTGGAGATTAGCTATTCAGTGAGTATTTGCTACATCATTCATTGGAAGATGTATATATTTAACTTGTCTGTGGAGAGCTTATGGCCACAGATACTGAATGCCTTGTAATTTACTGCCTGTGCAGTAAATTATAGGGACAGAAAACTAATGGCAGAAATTTAACAAGTTGTTTTTGCTGAAAATTTGACATAAAATACTACTGTTTTTATTTGCTTTACTACTATTACAAAGACATTTCATACTGCTAATTTCTAAACCACTCACAAATATTATTTCAAAGCCAAATGTTTTTCTTGGAATCAGCATTTTATGAGGCTTTGGGCACCAATGTGTATATTGGGCTTCATCAGCTGCAAAGTGAGAGAATATAGCCTACTGAGCTTTCCTTTGCAGCAGCCTAGGTGATTTCCCTAAACGTTACTCATCTGGTGCCTAAAGAGAGCTGAAGATTTTCCTTATAGAACAGTTTCGAGTTTACAAAATCAAAGTTGCTTTCCTGATAAAACTAAAATTTATTTTCTTTTCTACATTTACTACTGTTGTCAGAGGTCATTGAATAGAATTATTTCTTCTCCTTTCAGAACAATGCTGTTTCTCATGGAAACAGAAAGTTAAAATTAGGTAAATGTCATGTGGTGAAAATGTTCAAGTGTAACTGAGTTTAAGGAATAAAACTTTGGAGTCACAGGACAGCAGACAGAGAAGAAAACTGAGCCTAATTCTTTTTCTGCTCACGTAGTACTTGGACAGTGAGAACCAACCAAACTGTTAGTAGGTAGTTTGTTAATGTAAGGATTTAATATTATACAGAATAAATTAATAAAAAGAGCAAATGTCTAGAGACCAGATAATTTCAGGTGATCTTTTTTAACTCCTAGATGTCCTACAAAAAGCAGAGAGAAAAACATAAGAAAATCAATTATTTTTTTTTCAACTACAGTGTTGCCAATCACCAGAGCATGCTATAGGTAAAACTGTACACGTTTTGTGAAAATATAAATAAACACCAGACATACAGAAGAGGCCACACGTTAAACGTGCTTTTTCTGCTTTGCTTTCTCCTGAACCCAGTTTAGTATCTCTTACATACATAGCACTGCTGCTGACTTCAGTAGGACAGCTGGATGGAGAGAAGTTCTGAAGTAGATGCAGGATTAAGCTAAATAAAGCTAAAGAAAAAATATGTCCTAGCTTTGTGTCCCAAATCCTGTCATATTCAAACTTCAGTAAATTGCGAGTGTCTGACAATGCCAGCTCCTCATTTTAAAAACCTGTAAACATCTTCTCCCCTTCCTCATAGTTGGGATGTAGATTACGGTCTTTCACTTCACAGGTCCTTGCTAAGCACCAAGGAAGCTATGAGACAGCCACTGCAACATTTGACCAGTGAAATATTACTACCCATTCTGCAAGAACCCGGCGTGATGGAGCGTAAACTTCTTTTCTTTGTGCTTTTCTTTCAGCTTCTGATATGGCTGCGGAGCAGGGACAGATTCTTGTAATTGCCACTGCTGCTGTTGGTGGATTCACTCTCCTAGTCATCCTCACTTTGTTCTTCCTGATCACTGGGAGGTAATTAACACTAGTGTTCTCATTTACTCAGGGTCAGTCTCATCCAAAATTAAGAATTTAAGAATAATAGTTAAGTCATTGACCATATTTTCAGTGCTAAAAATAAGGGTTAGGCATAGTGGGGTGAAAGTCCCCTTTGCTCAGCACTGCTTATACTCACAGTTCTGTTGTGAGTGTTGTTTTTTTAAAAAAAAACAGTTTGGGGAGCTAAGTAATTATGTGAGACCAGGAAATAGCTTGGCTGGTTTTAAAGTAAGTTTCTGGACCTCTTGCCTGCAGAGTGAAAATTTGAAAACACACTGTACCTACACCCTCAGGGTTCTGACATTTGAAGACAAAAAAACCCAAACATACCCCCCACCACAAGTATTTTTTAGATAATCTCATAACTGTCCATCGCAAAGCTTTGGAGGATGTAACCTTAGGATTCTTGATGTCTTGGGGGTGGCAAGGTAGCTTGCTAAAGGTACTTGAGTGAAGAATTTTTTTAATACTTTTACTATATTAAATTTGTAGGAAAAATCATATACCATTATGTATGTATTTTATATACAATCTCTGCATCTATTAAGAGAAAACATAGGAATTACGTCATGAAATTAAATGAAGGAAAACATTACTCCAAAATACTAGAAATGATTCTACGGCTTGTGTTATCACTGGTGAACGGAAAATAGCTTCCTGCAGGCCCTGTTTTATTGCTTTTTGGCTGAGTTCAATAATACCCATTTTGTTGAAGTCTTTTTTTTTTTTTTTTTTTTTTAACTGAATTGAAGGTGTCCCAATTAAACCTACACTATAGCCCTACCGTTGCACTGGCAGGGGAACTCACCAGCCTGGACAATGACTATTTTTTAGAACGATGCCGATTCGTACACTTACAGCGCTTTCGGTGCAGCGCTGGGCGTCCGCCTTCCTTCCGCGGGTGCATTGATCAGGATCGGCAACACACGCGCTCCTGGCACACGCGAGCTCTGGCACCGCATGGCGGGGACAGGAGCGGCGGCGGCCAAAGCC
>NW_010533834.1:0-3084 GCF_000687285.1 Phaethon lepturus
CTTTCCAACCTTAGTGATTCTGTGATAATGTACTGATGTTTTCTGTTGTCGCTAAGCAGTCAATTACAGTCCAGCTTCTCATGCTGCCCTGCTGGCAAGAAGGCTGGGGGTACATAGGAAGCTGGGAGGGGGCACAGCCAGGACAGCTGATCCAGGCTGGCCAAAGGGATATTCCATGCCATATGATGTCATGCTCAGTATATAAACTGGATGAGTTGGCTGGGGAGTGCCGCAGCTTTGGAACTAATGGGTCAGTTAGTCAGCTAGTGAGCAGTTTGAGGGTCACTCAGTTAGTGAGCAATTGTGTTGTGCATCATTTGTTTTGTAAATTCTTTTATCATTTTTTTTTTTCTGTACTATTAAACTATCTTTATCTTAACTCATGAGTTCTACCTTTTTTTTTCTCTGGATTCTCTCCCCATCCCACTGGGAAGAGTCAGGTGTGAGTGAATGGCTGTGGGGTTGTTTTAGCTACTTGCCAAGTTAAACCACAACACTTGCAGTCTATATTTTCTTGAAATTCAAAAGACCACAGTCATGAAAGATCACAGACTGTGAATGCTGAGAAGAAAACAATATTTCACAGGAATTCATACTTCTGTGTTGTAACTATTAATGGAGCCCAAGTTAATAATCTCTAAAATTCATAATAATCTCTTGCCAACAGAATGCATAAAGAGAAGATAATCACTTTAATGTAGGTTTTTATTCTTTTGCAATAAGGCAAACTGTATTTGTGATCTACATAGCAAAAACTTTTAGTTGGCATTTCAGTTTGCTTGCTTTAAGCAAAGATGAAATGTCTTTAATAAAACTTGGTAATAATAGCTTAGGAAGAATTAACTAGGAATATGAGGGAAAACTTACCATGCATGTTGAGAGATCAGAATAGATATTTAACTTTAAAAATCTGTTATTTATGACAGCACCAAAAATCCTGCATGAATGGCAGTGGTTAATGAAGATGGATTCTGAGGGATGCTTAGATTGATCTTGCTTAACTGTAGCTTTCTGCAAGTCACGAGGTACTTAATCAGAATACCTCTTTACTCAGTCTCAAAGGTAGGCATCCCAAAGAGTAATTCATCACATCTATTTGAGACACGTGATTTCAGATGAAATGCATCTAGAGGTGCCTATGTCTTACACTGACTATAAGGGAGTCCAGTAATTAACTTAACCTAGATGCCTATCTTTTATACAGTTGACTGTAAATGCATTCATGACATACAGCTAAGGAAAACTGCATGATCAGTTGGTCATGATTAGTATGCCTGTGTAGGACCTTAAAGCTGAGGAAAATATAACTGACAATCTAGTGTTAATGGACAATCTGTTACTGTGGTTTGGGTGAAAGCCCTTACATTTAAGGGCACTTTTTTCTTTAATTCCTGATTGCAAGTTTGCTTTTCTCAGGTTATGACCAAAAGTACTGTTGCCATAGCAGCAAGTTTCTGCTTTTGAAGAAAAGACAGGGCAGTGTAAGACATACAAAAATAAGCATAAACTTCTTGGGTGGGGAGAGAGTACAAAAGGTAAAGACCTTACAGGAAGTATGTTTAAGCATGAATTTGCCCTGTGTCATTCACCTTCTGCCAAAGACAATTGTAATGGCATTGAGAGTCTGGGTTTTTTACCAGGGTGGAACAAGAACCAGACAGGACAACCTTGTTTTCTTGTACAGATGGTGTACAAGATGCAGCTCCTTTATATCTCCCAAAAAGAAGGCTTAGCACAGATTATAATTAGATGCACACAGTGGAGTAAATGTTAAAAACCAGCTACATTCTTTGGTATCCCATGGCTTGTCCCTGGTGTTAGTATGCCTGTTCACCCTCTACTATGCTCTCATTTTCATACCATCTGGCTCTTGCACTAGATGACAGATACAGAGGCTTAAGTGGCTGAGCATTTGACAGGTATTCTGGAAAGGACATGGGGAAACAGAGGATCTATTCTTGATCTAGAAGAAGAAATCTATTTTAGAACACTTGGCTTTTATGGGAAAAGCAAGTTTTCTAAAAAGGACAATTCCAATGCAGGCGAAAGGTTGGAAATGAAGGATGGACTATGTTGTAGAAATAGAGGAGCCAGGTTGCCATAGTAAACTCTTGGAAGTTGGTAACCCTTGAAATTCAAGTTATAGTTAGACAGTCACTGCACCTATTACTGCATACCAGTGTTAGTCTGATATGACCTGTCTTATGCTTATTCACTGCTTTGCATATGTTGCAGTCATCCTCAGTGCTGTAAAATTGCAGTAGATAAGAACACTAAAATAAATCCTTAAAATAACTTACATCCTCTCCTCAAAATCCATAAGCCATTCAAAACATTTTGTTCTTTTGCATTTGTTACTGTAACTACCTGTAAGCTCATATGCTGGTGTTGATCTGAAGCATTTACCTCTGAGCTGATTTCATCAATCATACTTTAATATCTTCTCAGTATGTGCTTACTTTGTTACTCCATAATCTGTTTCATCCAAACTGAATTCAGAAAGAAAAAGTAGATCAGAAGAAACCTATCATTAGCAAGGGGAACTATATTAGCAAGTGCTAGTGTGTTACTTTGCTTATTTCAGTGCTCGAACTATAACTTGACCTATGCCCAGCTCCTACAAAATATTCAGGCACACAGATCTTACTTAATCTCCTAAAGTTTATAAGAACATGGCATGAGCACAAATCAATCTCGATTTTTGTTCCTGTACCCTTCCTTGGCAACATTCATATATATTGAAGATTAGGTATAATAGGTTTCCTGTCCAGTTGTGCAGAATATTGCTGTGAGGTCCTGGGCGTCTTCACAGTTGTATTTTTCACGCATGCTTCTAGTTTAACATCCTACAGAATTACAGCAGGCAGAGACTAAAAGTCCCGTATTACTAATACCAGTCACTGCATGTTTTGCTTAAAATCTTGCAAATCTTCCTAGTAAACAAGTAACCACCGTGTTCACCTGGAACTGAACTCTTATCTACCCACTTTACCCAGGGGAGCATGGGATGCCTTGAATCAGTGTGTACAGGGAGGCTGAACTGAAGTAGATGTTGCTTGAGAAAATAGTGAATCCTTCTCTTTC
>NW_010533834.1:3115-4645 GCF_000687285.1 Phaethon lepturus
AGATTTATGTTGTGAAAGTTGTCTAGATGTCCTTTGTGAACAACTTGGAACTCACCATTATGGTCTGCTGACACACAATACAAGCTCACTAGAGTGTGTGAAGAAACCATACATTATGTATACGAGGGTCTTGAACAAAGTTAAGCAGGTCAGGTTTTTTTTCAAATCTTTTAATTAGATTCTTGATTACACCACCCTGTAGGACTCACTAGGTGATGTGGATGCTACTACATCAGTGGACCATCATCATGGGCTTTGTAACTTCAGGTCTACGCCATCTTAACTGACAACCGGACTTTCACTTGATCAATGCCACTTTCTCTTCTAAGGCTGTCTTCCACAGGATGATTGATATTGTAGGTTTGAGGCCAGCTCTTTAAAATTCCTCTTTTCTTAATTTCATGGTGTGCTTCTTATCATGTAAACCTTTGGCAATCATTGCCCTATTATTAAAGGACATTTCCCAGTTTGTTATCATGAGTCAAAAGTATTTATTTTGGTTAAAGGTAATGAATAGGTGACGTTTTCCAGGAGACTTGTGCATATAAACATCCTTCAATGATTAGCATTATGATTTCATTACCTGCATGTTTAATTTTAGATTGTCTGCAAGGGGCAGAAATGTCACCTCAGATACCTGTTGTGGTTTTTTTTGTTTTGTGTGTATTCTTCTAGAAAAATGTTCATTTTAGCAAACTGCCAGCTTTATTTAGCCATCTTGATCTTAATTTTTGAGAATCTTAATTTCCTCAGAAATAAATTAATTTCCTAGACTTATATAAATTTAACCACTTCTCTCAAAATCTCCATATGTTCCTGAGATGGCTTTCCACAAGCTATTGCTTCAGAAGTTCTGCCAGGATTTTGTGTTAAAGATCTAACAAATAATAGAGCTAACAATTGGTAAGGGTTTTTTGACTGGATTTGAACAGAACAGTCTTTGTAAGATTTTTGTAAAATTAATCCAGGTGTCAGTTGTCTACAGTATTGCTTTTGAAGAAATGTATTATTTCAGTCACAATGAGTTCAGGTGGCTGGGGTTTTTTTTATATTGTTTGGTTTTTCTGTTGTTGGGGGCTTTTATGGTGTGGTGGTGGATTTTGGGGGTGGGTATTTTGTTTTGTTGTTTTGTTTGTTTGTTTGTTTTTTAACTTACTGATGTTTGTACACTAGTTTCCCTGAGAGGGTGGCTGATTTCCACTGGTAAGAATGAGAGGACAATCAAGGCTGCCTAAACAAGAACTTATCAGTATCTTTTCTGCTATTCTAGCATTTTTGGTGGTAACTCCATTTCTCAGTCATTTTTAATTGTAAACAAAGACATAGTTTCTCATTTCCCAGCCCATAGCTGTGAGCAATTAACGTGCAGGAGCTGGAAGAAGGTGCGCCACAGCTAAAGAATGTTTCACAGTCTGCTTCTGCTCCTCTATGACCTTATGGTGCTTTCTTTTATATAATTTAAAAAGTCCTTTGATTTTCAGACACAACAAACTTTCTGTCTTGTGAAATTTATTCTGCTAGTCAGCAGGA
>NW_010533834.1:4676-91357 GCF_000687285.1 Phaethon lepturus
TACATTTGTGCAGATCTATAAATTGCCTTCTCGCCATCATGTGGTTTTGTTAATGCTATTTATTTTCCTACTATGATGATTAGCATTCATTTAGAAAAAGCAAGAGAGAAATTATGTAATTAAATGTGTGTAAATTTAACAACAACAGAAAAAGCTTTCTCTTAGAAGGTTTGTTTTTTTCTTGAACCATATCTGAAAAGTAGTCAAATGGAAAGACCAGCCTTCCCTGCAGTAATTTTCAGAGAACTGTACAGGTAACAATTCTACTTATGTAATGAAACTTGTCATTTCCTCTACCACTACCAAGCAGAAAACAAAATGACTAAATGACACTTACATTCAGTTCCACAAAACACAAATATGAGGACTAAATAGCAGATAAATGGTCAGTAACCTAAAAAGAAAGTGGATAGTGCAGTATTTACCTTTCAGAAGGAACTGTGGTAAGTTTTTTGAACAACTAATAATCTTTTAAAAACTTCAAGAAATAAGACCACCACAAAAAAAAAAAAAAAAAAAAAAAATTGTAACCTTTGTTACTCTCTCCTAGTGCAGTTCCTGAGGGCAATTAGAAATAGTAGATGATTAAATTTGGATTAAATTTCAAATTGATTGGACAGGAACAAGAATATCTAACAATAAATTTATTTTGGCCTGCTTCCAGTTGATTTTAATAAAGCAGCATTTCAGCTGGCTGAAATTGAAGAGCACTGAGAGAATGGGAGAAAAGATAGGTTACAAGGAGTATTTCCCTGGTCATTTTTTACTTACAATGTGTTACATTGCCCAGTTATTTGCATTGATTTGTTTTCTCCTGTGTATACTGTTTAGGGGCTAGGACATATTCAGTTACTTAAAAATTAGGGCCAGATCATACCTATCAAAAAGTATTTTGAGCATAATTGTAATTTGCATGTCTACTACCATCTAAGAATTTTAAAAATATTTGCAGGATAATATTATTCTAGACTAAAAATATTAACTCTGAAATAACTTTAAATTAGTTATATGAGTATTACCAAAACCACAATAAAAATATACTAAATAAGAACAGTAGTACTTAGGAATTCAAATGGGGTAGTTCTCATCTGGTGGGAGTATGAAGTATATTCCGAAGCAATTCTTTTATATCTTCTAAAATAATGGACAGTTTATCTTCTTTTCTTTGGCGTAAAATCTTGTATTGTTTCTGAATACCTGAACTATAGCTCTGTCTAACAACCTTGCTGTCTGTAAGGTGGAGAATATAATACCTCTCTCTTGTGATTTTCCACTTTGCTGCAAAGCCTGACACTATTGGTTTCTAGTTCAGAGCCAACACCTGCAGAAAGCACCTGAATCTCTGTGAGATTATTTCAGTTCAGAGGCTATTCAGTAGTATATTCAGGAGCAAAAACCGTATTTAAAGATGTAGCTAATGAATTTATATGTAAGTGCTTAAGTCTTATTAATTTATGCATTGAAAATGCAATATTTTTTGAGAACATAAGCCTGTGTTCACAAAGCTGTATCTGCCAGTTTCTTCGGCAGTAGCTTTACGTATTGGAAATCCCTGTTTTATGAGTCCTCCTAAGTATTTCAGTTTAGTGAAAACTCCTAAATGTTGTGTATATAGTTACTAGATACAGCAAGGATGTTCAGTTTGTTGTCCATACACTCTTGTGGGGCAGTGGGCTACTCTTAAGGAATTTGGAGAAGTAAATAAGAAAAATAATCTTAGATATGCCTGATGTCAATCTATATGGGAAATAATGTATAAAAAGGAAAAGAGTTGGGGGAGTAGAAGGGAAGGTCATGCACGTTTAAATAAATGCAGTGCTTTTAAAAATCTTTTTATTATCTGAAGTATCATGTAACTTATTCCTTCTGGTGCAGAGAATTCTAAACTTCTAAGGGTCTGCTTGAGATCCCAAAATATCAGAATAATTGCCCTGTGTTATGCCAAATTTCTACTTTTTAATTAAGAAACACCTTCTCTCGTTTAGACTTGTTGCTTGAATGCTGAAAATGATGCTTTACTGCATTTTACTGATAGAAACAATAGCCATGTAAAGGGTTCTGAACTTCATAAGCTTTCGCTATTCATTTGTTTAAAGATAGTTGTTTAACTATTCCTATTCTAGAAAAACAGTTGTAGCTTGGGAAAGCAGTTGCCATTTATTTTTCCAGTTGTTTTGTTTGTGGTTGCATTAGTTATATCTGAGGTTACCAAGTGTTTTCTTTCCTGTTCCACCACAACGTCAAAGTGTTTTTTGTGGTGTGTGGTTTCTTTTTTTAAACGTGCCTTCCTTCTTTAGCATGGACTCCTGTCTTTCCTTTGTTTGGCCTGGAGACAGACTCCTTGGGTGAAAATCAGCTCTGATGAGAGTGCAGGAATCTTATGTAGCTAAAAGCAGTATGTAATTCGTCAAATTTCCCAACTAAACTGTGTTTCTAGATGTTATATTCCTAGCTGTTTTACTCTTTAGTTCAACAAGTCTGTTAACAACATGGTCAGATAAAACTTCTTTTTAAACTTCCAGTGGATGTTTAGCTACAGCAAGGTATAGTAAATCTATGTTTTTTCCTAAATAAAAAAGTAGTGGCCTATTGAAAAAATAGTTGCTTAAGCATTAAATTATCACAATATTTTCTGCAATGTGCAGCTCGACTATTTCTGTGTGGTTCTTATTTTGTCCGTTTATTACTGATATACAACATCATTAAGTTATTACATGCTTGCTGAATGTGAAGAATATTCCCCCTTTTGCAGGATAAATTAAAAGAGTTCACATACTTCAAAAACACATACTCAGAAAGACCTTCTGAAAAAGGTAGAGTTGTTGCCACATAAAAATTCATAGAAAAGTTTTCAGGTCCTTTTCTCTCCTAGCTAGCAAGAACCTATTCATCATCATAGACAAAGAATGACATTTTTCCAAATACTTTGTATAACCAGGGGAGAAATTACTCTTTTGCTTTATTGAGTATGTCATAGAGGATTTGTCCTTTATTGTAAAGCATTTTTAATGCTGTTTTTTCTTCCTTAAAATGCTGTTGCATGGTTCACTGATGCCAGCAATCTGTGTGTGTAGACTAGGTTTCTTTGAGTGCAGTGTCTGAATGTATTTTTAAGATTCCCTTCATGCTTTGATTTTTGAGTACTCACCTAAGTCATACAGTGTATTTGGCGAATGCTTTTTTAGGTAGCTTTAATAATTTGTAATTTCAACATTCTTAATGAGTAGTGTGTTTTAATAGAGGTGTGAGTTCTATGACATATTCATTCATATTTGTTTCTTTTCATGATTTGTTACATTCTGTGCACTACCATGTATTTAAAGATACTTTTAGTCTGCAGGATCTTAACTTGTATAGTATTTAGGGGTTTGTTTTTTTTTTTTTGCATTGCACAAGTATTTAATAATTATTTCCCTAGGCTTTAAAAAGAAAAAAAATAAAGAAAAAAATTCATGTCTGAGGTTTGTTTCACACTTCATGCTTAATTAGAAAATCCACAATCCTGTTGCAAAATAATTTTATTTCCTAGTTCACTTTGACTGTCTCCAGATACTGATTGCCCAGTCAGAGTAACTAAGGCAAATAAAATTTATTTATAGATACAATAAATCTTGTAAAAGTAATCCTTTTTCTGTATTAAGTATTCTTTTATTTTAATGTATGTGATTGAGTGTGTTCTAGTATAATATCTATTCAACAAACAACAGCAGTAGGGTTGAACAGCTATCAGACACTGATTGTTTGGATACTCACTTTGAATGCTTATAATGTGTTGTGGCTGACTTACATACTATGTTTTTGAAATGAAAGCTTTTGAACAGAAGGACAAGAATGAATAGCAAATACTGTGTGCTTATTTACTGCCCTTGCTTCAAATATACTTTACAAAGAGTAAATGTTAAAGGGAGTATTCACACTGTCTAACTTCAGGCACTTAACTGCAATATCTGTGTTAAGGACTGCTCTTAATATTGTCAGATAAAATGGGGAAGTAGAAGGGTTCATAACTGTATTCTGGACTTTTTATTTGAACTATTAAATGTTTGTACTAAGCACAGAAGAGGATAAAATGCAGAGCTTGTACAATGACCTTGAAGAGAAATGTAAGCTACCAAAACATTAACGTTGCTAGTGAATTCAAAAAAATCCGATCCAAGCTGGATCAAGACCTTTTGTCTTCAGTGTATAAAGCACTCAAGAAATTTCAGAATGTTTATAAGCTTTTCTCATCTCCTCTCCATTAGAAATCAGTAGCCTTTTAATAAGATTTTAATCAATCTCAACAATCCTTTAGAACACTCAGAATAGAAACAATTAACTAAATAAATATCTACCTGGATCTAGGATACAAAATATAATTACTTTTATCACAATTTATAATACTGACATTGGCTGACATGGCACAGAATTTTCAGTAAGCATAACCGATCAGTGTTTTGAATTTATTTTTGTTTTGATAATATGTAACAGGTCCAGTAGTACACTGGTCCCATTTTAATTGGTTAATACTATATTACGGTCTTGGGCATCTTTTGAACTGCCATCAACTGTTCTTGCAACATACAGAATTTCCTTCAGTAAACCTCCTTTGGGTCTTGATGAGATCTGGTGTTGTTTAGATAAAGTCTCAGTGGGACCACAATTTGAGATGCCTTAGCTGTTAGAAGTTTGTCCTGAAAAGCAAAAACTAGGTAGGAATTTTGAAGAAAACAGCAAAGTTGATGAAAAGGTCAGAAATGTGAATAAACTTTGCTATATGTGCCAATAATGGTTTGGTGGGGAGGCCTATGGGATAAAGATCAGTCAAGAATGCAGAGCTGCAGCTAGAACAGTTCATGTGACCTGTGTCTGGCCATGTCCCTATCCACTGGCCTTTCAGATGAGGACAGGAATTGGGAATTTATTTGACCAGGGAGAGCGGGTTGTACTTATTGTGATCATTAAATGTGATTCTGGGAAGTGTCACACACATGATATTACACTGTGTATGCAGTGGGTGTTTGGAGGAAGGGCTCTGGTGCGTGGCCCTTGAGCCCTAGCAGAAAAAGCAACGTGATCTCCAATGGTGGGGAAATAGGGAACCATTACCGTGAAAAGCAGAGGTATTAACATTCTTCCTGTAATTTCTTTTGTTAATTTGGAGACTCATAGGTGAGATTGGAAGCTGGCCCTGCAAGTTCTCCACTCACTTGTAGAAAAGACACATCACCGAAACACGATTTCAGGTTTTTGACACTTAACTTTTTATGTGCTTCTGTCGCTGACATCAAGCAATCACCCTGTAATTTTGCCACCATGGTGCTGTCTAGTTCATCTGCAGCATGTGCCTTACCTGTTTTGCAAAGGCTACACATCTCTGGTTAAAGCGATTAAGACAGTGTAGTCATAATGAACTGAGATTAAAAGATTCAGATCTCATTGTAATATACTTCAGTGTCCTTCAGTACCCAAAAAGGTTCATCTTAATTTATTTTAACACAAAAACCTACCTCTATTATAGTTATTTCATGGACACCCTTTGGAAAGAAGCACAAAGGTAATGTACTACAGTCTCACAAATGACAAATTGTCTTTATACTGGCATCAATAGAGTAATTTATAATTTTTTTTAATTGTTTGTGGGTTTTTTGTTTTTTAATGAAAAGTTAGTTGAAGCTCTTCCTAAAAATCCAGTATGGTTGTAGGAGCTCTGCATACTTTTTTTAAGTTATACTTCATTCCCTGGACCATAACTGTCAAAAGTCATGATTAATTTTGTAGCATCTAAAAAACTTCAAATTATTTTTTAAATGTTTTTAATCTGCCCTATTTTATATCCTGCCATATCTTCTATCCAATTTGTAATTTAGACCACCTGACTTTGAAAAATTGGTAGTAGTGCATTTCACTAGTAATCAATTGTTAATGCATTATTAATAAGTTTTTTACTGTGTCAGATAGTTGCTTCTTTAAATAGTACAGCCAACTTTTTGTCTTAAATGGAGCTTCCTAACTGTACCTGAATAAACCAATTTCACTAAGCCTGTTTTCTTTCAGTTACCTGAGCAGAAGATACTGGCATTCATTGACCTCTGTCCTCTAACTATCCTGTTTTCAGCTGAAATACCATTATTATTGCTATGTTTTGGGGATGCTACATCTGGACCAGAATGAAAGGAGTGTTGTTTCATGTTTTGTAATTTGAGGAGGAAGATTGGAAAGAAAGTTCTCACTGAGTGTGGAGAAGCTGTGGGAAGAGGGGTGTTTTGCAGCAGAGCTGCAGCAAAAATCCAGTGTCAAAGAAGGTTTTGCAGCAGGTCTTCCCTAGACTGTGAAGAGGCAGTGGCAGGCAGGGTTCTGTTGCAGCACAGAGCAGGGATCCTCTGCTTGGACTCGACTCTATACCTGGGCTGCGTGGGTAAGGGAAGGCTCTGCTGGCTTCATACGCTCACCTGGGGCTGTCTGGTTGCACCCAGCAAGCAGGCGCCTGTTAGGGAGAAGAAGCCAGGGTGGGGGCAGGAGCCCTGGTGCATTTCACATTTGATCTGCTCTCACCTCACTAGTGTGGTGTACCTTTTCTGCTGAAGCTCCCGATTTATAGTGAAGAGTTAATGACTCTGTTAACACCTGAAATTCTCCCTCACTATTCACAAGGGCAGAAAACTTGCTTAGTAAGAGTAAGGAATGTACAAAGACTGAATCTCAGACTGCCTTATGAATTTACGAGCCAATACAGTACAATAATGCTGAGTTTATTCTCATGGGTACTGGGAAATAGTCCTTACCGGTTTTGGGGTCACACATTGTGGAATATAGGCTTTCCCTATATTCCCATGGTCATGAATCAAACAGGGGACTAAGGAGGGACCTTTGAGAATTGTCTGCATAAACATATGGGTCACACATTGTGGAATATAGGCTTTCCCATGGTCATGAATCAAACAGGGGAATGAGGAGGGACCTTTGAGAATTGTCTGCATAAACATATGTATTGCACTGTGCTCCACTGTGGGGGATGTGGCACCTTTAGGGCTTGAGATAGTATTAGCTTGGCATCCCAAGGGTATGGGAAGGAGCCCAGAGGGAATGCACAAATTTTCCATCTGGGTCAAATCACCGCTAGATTTCAGTAGGAGATCATTCTCCTCCTGCTTAGCCCTTCGTATCTGCCACTAACTATTTTAATAAGCAAGAATTTTTAGGCATGAAAGCTCTCCAATATTCCAAGTCAGCTGCCTCCTGGGTTTATTTTGAGATTTATAAATACACCTACAAGCTTTTCAAACTTTTTTTCATCAGTTTCATAAGGGATAACTAATATATTTCAAAAGAGAATTAACCCTTTCAAAGATTCTTTTCCCCAGCTACCAATTAGAAATGTGTATTTCTCCATTCTTAGCAGCCCTCTTCATATTTTAACAGTGATTACTACCTAGTAATCAATGCATAAATTTTTCATACAGACAGCATCCCACTTTCCAAAACATATACAGTCTTTCAATTAAAATCTTTGTCAAGGGCAATACCCTGTTATTTTCCACCTACATAACACTTGTTGTGCAGTGCACATTATTCAAAAAGTAGAAGAGGGATCAAGTGATCCTTTCTCCAGTATCAGCAAAAACTGCATTACATGTGCATGGAGAATCACAGCTTTGGCCACACCTAAGATTCCTGCAATATTTTCTGTATTCAATTTCCGAATTAAAACATTTATTAGAGAGAGATACTGGTAACTCTGCAAACTGTTCAGATAGTCACTTTTTAAAGAAATAATGGGGGAGAATGTCTTTTATTATAATTTACTAGATATTCTTTCTAAATTATCCACAACATGACAGTTACAATTTTCTTTTAGGTACAGTTGATTGTGTTTAGTAATGACCTTTAAAAGTTCTCATCATAGTGCATTTTAGTCACTGCTTCTAATACTGTAGAAAAAAAAACTAAGCTAAAAATGTCTGGCTAAAAATACACCTAATAATATTATAAATAACATGAAAGATAACTTTGGCCTTTTTCAAAGCTCTTAACCTGTGAAGCCATAAGCTGCATGTGGTATTACTATTTAGGAACTCCAGACTTGCCAGAGTCCTTGAGGAAAATGAAGGAAATAGAGAGATAATATTCCTGGCACTCAAAATTTAGGAGAACTTGGTCAGAATATGTTGCTTCTAAAAGGCTTCAGCTCTTCATCTTTGTCAGAGAAGAGCAATAAAGAATAAATTGTTCCCTTTTTTCCTGTTTGTATTACCTATCGAGGTGGTATTACAATAGATAAAATAATAGACTAGAGAGGCATACTATTCTAAGAAATATTCTTGATTATGGCAAGAAGAACATTTCAGCTTATTTTATTTGTTAGAGGTAATAGAATTATTAATAAGAGTAGCTAATATTCTTCATATTTTTGAGTTGGTAGGCTGCCAATTTGGCACTCTGTTCCACTTTAAAGTGCAGTTGTTTCATCAATTCAAGTGTCATCTTGACAACAGAGGGGGTCAGACTCAACTAGTTCAAAGCAGCTTGACACAACATCACTTCTAACTCAGCTTATGTTTGAAAAGAAAAATATTTCAAGGTCCCTATTTTTAATTCAGATCTGTGTGAATGATGCTTGTTAGGGTATCAGTCCAGCGCTGTCTTGCAGACAGAAATCCAGAAAAAATAACTGAGATGTCTCAGTGAATATCAGTGAACAGTACAAGTGATGATCATTGTTTAAAACCTTCAAGCTCTCTGTTTTCCATTTTAAAAAAGATCCATGTTTGTGCAGTCTGCTTTTAATGATATCATAGTACCAAAAGAAATACACAAAATTATATAAGTTTTGGAGAAAGACAACTGTGAACCCAAAGTTCTTAGTCAAAAGATCTTTTTAAAAAAATCTGCTTTTATATTTATGAATTTGAAGGTGTTTGGTGGGGCTTTTTTCAAATTGAAATTACAAAACACAATTAGAAATAAACTAGTATGGAACAATAGTACCATATATCACAGCAGTATGGCTAGCAACAAAAGGAAGTAGTTCTAGGAAGTGTGTTCAGGCTAGGATGAACTTGACATTACTGATAGGAGAGGGAATAAGTAGTAGGAAGTGTTAGTAATTAAAAGACTCAAGGGCAGAATGTTCTCAAGAATATTATGTTGGATATTGTCTCTAGTATGCAGCAACCTTTTTTTTTTATTTTGACCCCGTCTTTCTCATCCAGAGCTGATTATTTCAAGTCAAGAAATTGAGTAGGAGGGGAGTTAGAAGAGTGACACATGTAGCCCTTGATGTCTCTCAAATTAGAACGTGTGACCTAATGGGATGGATAATCAAGTTATCTGTTAGCAAAAGCAAATTGATATGTCTGATACAGCTCCTAGTGAAGTAAGTGATAAAATTCCATTGGCTTCAGTTTAATAAGGAAGGTTTGGTTTTCTACTTGATATTCATAAATGTTTTATTTGCAAAATGTTACTGAATTCTATCTTGTGAAAGTTCAGAGAAGCCTTATCAAGAGAATTATTGCCTGTTTTCAGGAAGCTGGGAAAGAAACAGTTTTGAGTCAAGATTCTGACGGGATGCTATAGATGTAGTTCTCTCCTGCTTAGGGGAAAAGTGGTCTCAGTGTCTGTAACTCCCCATGACCTAAGAAAGACAGAACATTATTTGTCATGCTGTAACCAATGCCTAGGATAGTATGTAGTTTGTGTTTGTTGTTAATGTCTCTTTCCCCTTCCTTTTTGCTCCTTCCCTGAAAACTCCAAACATTCCCCTTTCATCCTGTGCACATTTTTTCCCTTATCTTGTTGTAGTAAACAGCATAGGTGGGATGTCCTATATCTTTTTGTATGGTACAGTTTGAAGGCATGAGGATGCAAATTCTTTTGGAGAAGAATGCTGTTTTGAAGAGTTACAACACAATGTGAAATCAGCAACACAGTCAGCTCTGATGTTCCCAAAGAGCTTGTGGCGTATTTGGATCTTATTACACCTTCTCATCCTCTTGTCAGGCAATAATAGGAAATAAAGAGATACTGCATGTTCTCCAAGCAGAAAACTGCAGCTGCTCTCCAAGTGGTCAAAGTGCTATTTGCTTTAACTAAAAAAAATATTGGTAGATTGGAAGCATGGGAGACATGATCTCAACTAAAAACAAAAGTCTGAATGATGAAATAAGGTTTAAAATTCTTATTTCAAACTGCAGGCTGAATTTAAGCTAGGAATGAATGGCACAACTGCCATTAACATGAATGGGATTTTTCTTTTTCTTTTTATAGGCTGGAATTTAGACCTCAGGTTCATAGCGATCTGCTGTTTCTTGATTGGAGCTAGTTTTCAATCTCCAGTTATTCATCAACAATGGCAAACTGATTTCTACTAATGAAAACTCTCAAATTGTCCTTCCCAAGTTTTTACTGTAATTTCTTTTTTGGCCTTGGGCTTTGAGAACCATACACCAAACTGACTGTAAATTAGCTCTACAGAACAAAATCTTACACTGAAATGTGACCCTACAATAATTAACAAGGTGCCCCAGAGGGCTCCATGTATAGTCATACTCTTTCCTCTTCAGGCAAATTAGTGGTCCTTGTGATTCCTTGTAGATTCCAGTGTTGCTTTTATGCAGATAACTGCAATTTGCATTAGTGGGCCATCTGTCACAGACCTTCCAGTTGAAGTACAATGTAATTTGAGCTTTGTGCAACTGATTGCCTAAAAAATAGGTTTGACAAGCTGTTCCCATTTCATCCTGACTTTGAATTCTGGAATAGTTTTTTTTCAAAATATGCCATTTGAACATAGTCTTTTTAGGAAAATAGTTTTGGATTTGGTGGTGTTTTTCTTCTAGACATTATTTTTTAGCTTTTTATGCATTTGCTCTATTATTTTATCAATGACTATTGAATAAAAGGTGATTATTTCTCTACATTAGTAGGAGATTATGTTCTTGTGAAAGACACTTAAGGTTAGTTTCCTGTTTTTCATTGCCACAAGTTCATTCCAGTGATCATGTACGTAGTGTAACTTTTTGTCATTTTTACTTAAAATTCAAACAGCATGCCATATTTCTGATTGATTTATTTTGCTTTTTACCTTTGGGGTTTCCTCAGGGACCCACGTATAGACTGAACTGATTATGCTGGAATGAAGATTCTACCTGTGTTAGTTTACATTTACTCATAGATTCACCATATAAACATGCTTACTTGTAAGTAAGACTCCAAAGTCTTGTATTTTACACATCAGCAACCTAAAGACACTGATACATTTAAACATTCAAAATGAAAATTTGCTGAGGTCTGGTCCTAATTATAAGTTGTTTAAATAGTAACTTACTGGTATTTGGTGCTCCGCATTTTATTTTTCATTTTTATAAAGTCCTAGATGTACCAAAATGGGCATAAAACGTTTGCACTCTGGATATACCTTCCCACCCCTGTCCCACCCTCCTCCTTGTTTTAGATCCTAACTTTGGAGGCTGTCGTTTAAATGAATGCATGAAGGCCTCCTCAGGGGTTTTGTCTTGTTTAAATTGAATTGAATTGATTTAGTGTTCCTATTACAATTTGTTAAACTTACTCAGGCTGTTGGGGGACATAATGTCACTGGGCTTTATTAGGGATTACAAAGGGGAATAAAAGGAAACTGCTCAGCAGGTTATTTTGACATTAATTCATCAGTTGTATAACATGCACAAAATGCTCCCTTCATAGCTGTCGTGGTTTAACTCCAGCCAGCAGCTAAGCACCACGCAGCTGCTTGCTCACTGCCCCACAGTGGGGTGGGGGAGAGAATCAGAAGTGTGAAAGTGAGAAAACTTATGGATTGAGATAAAGACAGTTTAATAGGTAAAGCAAAACAAGGAATTCATTCGCCACTCCCCATGGGCAGGCAGGTGTTCAGCCATCTCCAGGAAAGCAGGGCTCCATCATGTGTAATGGTTACTTGGAAAGACAGATGCCATAACTCTGAACGCCACCCCCCACCACCACCTTTCTTCTTCGTCCCAGTTTTATATAATGAGCATGACATCATATGGTATGGAATATCTCTTTGGCCTGTCTGGCTCAGCTGTCCCAGTTGTGACCCCTCCCAGCTTCCCATGCACCCCCAAGCCCTCTCAGTGGCAGGCCAGCATGAAAAACTGGACAATCCTTGACTGCTTAGCAACAACTGAAAGCATCAGTACCTTGTCAACATTTTCTCATCCCAAATACAAAACATAGCCTTATACCAGCTTCTATGAAGAAAATTAACTCTTAACAACTGGGACCAGGTCAATAGCAAAATTTTTGATCCTGTTTAATTACATATCATTTTTATATTGTTTCAGGAAAAAAAAAAGAAAGATAAATTTTTACAGTCTCCTTACACAGTTCTTACTTTTAAATCAAGTGTCTCCATGGAGTAATTATAAATAGCATCCTTATTATAATAAACATACTAATTACAGCATCCCCATAAAAAAATTTTTATGATATTTCTTAGTCAGTTAGAGAAGCAAATAACACGAACTTCTTATGTCCAAATGTAAAGTCATCTAGACATTAGGAATGCTGTCCCCACCTACGACATGGGAAATGTTATACTGGAAATCAGTGATTTTGAAAATTATTTGGAGCCGGGACAGAAAACTCATTTAACATCACAGTGATGCTGATGTTAAAGGGCTAATGTGACCCAAGACATAAAAGTAGAATAATACCAAAAACAGGTGGGAAGATGGATACTACCTTTGGATGAACAGGACAGTAACTGTTCTTGGAACAGTTCTTGGAACTGTTCTTTGTTCTTGGGCTCCCTTTTGGAACCCATAATTTGAGGAAGATGCTAAAATATTAGAGAGTTTCAGAGAAGACCTACAAATGTGGTGATAAGATCGGGCAGGAAGGACTTTGAAGCTCTAACTGGAATCAGTTCAAGGAAATCCTGCTCTGTGTGATGCAGAAAAACAAACTGTCTGATTGCAATAATCCTTTCTCTGCTAAATAACTATGAATTGTTGATTATTTTTATGATGAAATGTTATTAAGCTATTGTTCCAGAAAGTTCCTTAAGAACAATACATTCTTTGGGATCTGATATAGACATATTTAATCCATTAAGTTTAAATACTCCTGATTATTAGTCTTTGGTATTTCATGGCTGGTAATACTTCCTGGCTTCACTTGAAAATACCCTGGGTTAATGTTTTTTTAAAACTCCTTTTAACTATGTTATTCTATTGGAATTATCTAAAAGGTTTTCATTGAGTAATTTTTTTAAAAGGCTTTAATTTACACTAATACAATATAAAATGTTTGTCTCCAGTATATTCTTGATGGCACCACCCCGATGATTTATTACTACAGTCTATTATCACCGCAACTGTTCTTTGATAATGTGCAGAGTTGGAACTCCCTGGTATAACATCTGAAAAGCTGGTACCTTCTATGAATTTAATTTAGCAGTGTGTGAAGGTTTGTGTGTTGTGGTGGTGTTAGGAATTTAGGGGTCTGGAATGAATGAAGAAACATAGACATCTTCAGAGGACAACTCAGCTTACACAGGCAAGGTGTCTCTCACAGCAGGTTTTAGGAGTCCTGGGTGACAAGTTTCATGACTTTGAAATTTGAATTGTAAGCCTAAAGTTCAGAACCCTCACCTCAGAAGTATTTAGGTAGCAAACACTCAGTAATATATTTTTGTTTGGATTCAACATCTGAATAACATTAAGGATCTGAACTTGAAGATATGTATCCAAGATTGCACAGGAGCAAGAAAGTGAATCTCCAGATTGATGGCCTAGCCAGCAGATAGTATTTGTACATGCTCCACTCCCCCCCAGTTCTTTCTAACGTACTCTAAGAGGAAGAATGTAAATGACTTAAAGGTTGTGGGCTATTCCTGGGAAAGTTGTGATACCAAAAGTGTTTAGGGATCATAGTGCAGAGCCAGAAATATAAGACCTACCAAAGCAATGCTGTAACAAGTGAAGTTCCTTGGTTTACAAGTAGCCAAATACTAGTAAAATAAGTGATGCTGCATTACACTGCATTAATGAGACCCTTATAGCTATGCCCTCCATGCTTTAAAACAGATGCTGAAAAATTGGAAAACGTTCCTGCAGGACCCACAACAATGATTCAAGGTCAAAAAACCTGACTTGGAATGAAAGACAAGAAGCTCTATCTAGTTACTTTATTCAAGAAAAAACTGAGAAGCAATTTAATATATCTATTGGTATTCCCATGGTGAGAGAATTTCTGATGGTAAAGGGCTCTTAATCTATCTGATAAAGATATAAGATCTGGTAGCTGGAATTTGAAGCTAGAAAAATTCAGATTAGGTACTTTATGTATATTTTACAAGGGAAATTTGGGAAAGCAAAATGGTGGTTGCATTTTTCACTACTTCAAATATTTAAATCTGGAGGCTTTTTTGATGTTTTGTTTTGGATGGGTTGTTTGTTTGTTTTTAATAAATTACAGTAAACCTGGAGGCTTTTTTGATGTTTTGTTTCGGATGGGTTGTTTGTTTGTTTGTTTTTAATAAATTACAGTAAATCCAAAAAATCATACAGCTGATTATGGGCATGTTTTTGTGAAGCTGTATGCTAGATGATGCAGGTGACAGTTGACAACAGATGACAATAATCCTTTCTCACCTTTAGAATCCATGACCGATTCATTTTTTACTGTGTGACTTGTGATAGCATCTAGAGAAGGCAAACTTAGATTTTTGGGTATTATCATGTTAGACACTTATCATGTGCATATTGAAAACATTGCTCTGGTTCTACAGGTTTGTCAATCCAAATAATTAGTAATGAATAAGCTCTTTTCTTCAGCTGAATATTGTAACTCTCATATATGTCTGGAAAGGTTATCTGCGGAGAATGAGGGGCTGAGTTTGCTCATCTGTAGCAAGAGTAGTTCTGGCAGAAATGAAGAGTGCTTGCAATAAGATAAAGTGTGTGCTTTCCTCAGAACACAGGAGTCAAACTGACTCTGAACTGCTTCTTTCTTCACGCAGGTTCATTCGACAGTGATCTCACTAAGTAGTCTGGTTAGACATAACTTTTCTTTGAGTTATTTAAACAGTCCAAGGTTTTAAAACTTGCAAATTATTTCAGTGATGTTGGCTCTGTCCACAGAAGGAAGATAGATAGAATACCAATAATATTGATAACAAATAATGATATTTAATAAATATATACATATCCTATGCTATTTAATTTATGGTTTGGAGTATTCCAGCTATTCAAATACCAGGCTTCCGATAAACAGGTGTGAATTGTACTCAACTGCCTGCAACTATAGGCTGAATTCACAAAATCTGTCACTCACAAAATCCATAGACAATTGAAATAGTTTTCCGGAAGTGAAAGTATTCTAACCTTCTGTGAGCTTACCCTCACTATCCAGCTTTAAACTTAGTTACTGTAATATGTGAATAAAACTCCTCACTTACTTCTGGAAACTGTGACTTCAAATGCAAAGGACACAACCCATTACATTCAAAAACAAACAGAAAGCCATGGATTTCATAATGTTCATACCGAAATAGGTTAACTAATCATGTTAATCACACTGAGTCCTCAGGTGGTACTTATTAGAGTATAAATCAGTTTAATTTGTTTTCTGTTTTTTCTAGTGAATTGAGATGTTACTTTTGCAGATCTTCAAATATTATCTCCATAATTTGCAAATTAATATACTATTAGGTGGCAAAAGTTGTGGTTTTTTCCTTTCTTTTAGAGTGATGTTGGTTTATGGATTTGGTAGCATGAAGAAAACAGTAAAATTCACCAAGGGTGAAGTTCACTCCTGGCAGAAAGCCAGAAAAGGGAATGTGCTCCAGTGATGTTGTGCTTGAGACTTGTTATACCATGGCTTTATCGAAAAAAAATGTGGGACTAGAATTCTTGAAGAATTATTCTCAAATGATTTCTGGTATGCTGTGATGATACCACTGTAATAACAGAATATTTCAGAAAATCAATTAATTTACAATCAGTAGCACATTGTGAGGAACTATTATTTTCCCAGACAGAACTGAGATTAAAAAGTTTTCCCAAGGTCATACATAAAGGTACTATTGAAGTAGGCACTAACTAGAGCCAAAAGGAAATCAAATTTTTAATCTATCAATTCAGACTTTTCTTTGTGGAATATAGAATGAGAGCAACTGAGAATTCTTGTGAAAAGTTATTGAAAATTCGTATGTGGATAAAAGCATTATGCTTTATTAAATGTAAAGTATTTTTCTTTACTTTTGATTTTTTGAACTTGTTTTGTACGTTAAAAAAAAAAAAAGAAAGGTCCTATCCAAAAAAATGGTAAAATTGATGTTTTGCTCATATACAAGAAATGTTTTGGCCTTTTTTTTCTTAAACTGAGTTTGTGCAAAATCATCAAATCTGCAGCTATTCCTGTTAAAAAGAAAATAGCAATTTTTTCAACATTTTGATGAAACACTTCTGATGAAACAGTTCTGTTTACTGGTCTTTGTGTTTCACAGTCCAGTTCCTTGACTAAAAGTTCATTCTTGTTTTTTTACAAAGGACATAGTAAGAGACATATAGTTTTAAAAGTAGTGAAATGTGAATGATTTAAAACGAGAGTGTTAGCAAAACTTTGATTCACAGTTTATTTTATAGGAATTGTACCTATTCCATTTTTCTTTTTATGACCTAAGTTCTAAATACATTGAAGCTGCAATGATAGGCAATGTTATTGCTCTGGTTATGGACACATCTAATTTTAATTCAGATTGCCAGAGATACACACACTTACGTAAAGTAGAAGTGAAAATGACCTATTAGGACCATTTTCCTACCCGTGCAAGAGGTTTCCATCTAACTACAACCTAAGGCATATTTTCTTTATCATTAGGGAGATATATGTATGCCATGAAATTATTTCGGTCCAGCCTTCTGGGGTTTTATAATATTTTTGATAGAAAGATATAACAATGTTGAAGATAATAACAAGGGATAGGTTGACTGTCAGATTACAAATCCTTAAAGAGTTCTGACAATCTTAAGGACACTGGATTTCTATGCTAATGGAATGTTAGAAGGTGGCAAAGAAAAGAATGCTATGTAATTCTTTGCATCTCCTTGTGTTCAATTTTTTTCTTTGGAATTGAAGTGTAATTCTATGACAAACTAGGCGCAGACTAATAAACAGACCCGATAAATGTTTGCCCTATTTTGACTCAGTTCTGCAACACTGAAAGAAGGCAATTTTAATCTTGTTTGAATACATCTTTTATAAGAATCATTCAGAGCTTAGTTCAAGGTGTTTGCAGACCTTGCCTTTCTTGTTCCCTTCAAATCCTATCATTTTTTTCTGCAAGTTGATGCTGTTATTAGTACAAATCAAATATGTTTGACAATTACAGCTGGAATTTGGAATGCATTTACATTATGAAGTGGAATATAGTTATATTATAATTTCATATGTAATGCTGGATATCTATGAAACATCAATAAACTACACAAGATCAAAAGAATGATAAATGCCAGGAAAAGTGATATATAGATGTCTCTTATTTTTACATCTGTCTGCATATATACTTTTTATAAAAATCTTAATTGCATACTCACATTGAAAGCATATGTATTTTTGGAATTCTTTTGTATCTTTCACTTTGCTGCTTTGATTTGCAATGTATTTCTTTGTTTTTGTAGCTATGAATCTGCACTTAAATAGAGATTGAGTGTGAAGGCAGTCATGGGTAGCAAAGTTTTTCATAGCTCAGTATTCCTGTATTTAACACTAAACACTAAATTTTTTTTGTCAAGAATTACAGAAAATTTGTATATTAAAAAGAAGTTTTAAAAACTTAAAACTTTAACAATACTTTTAGAATAGTATTAATGTAAAGATTCAAATGTATTATAAATTCTGATTAAATCTAAGACTTACAAATCAAGTATTTTATCTACGTATGTTATTAGTGTAGCTTTTGTTGGTATAAATAAGTATAATAGCAGCAATCATACAGATTGATCATATCTTGATTGAAATTAATCATTTAAATTATTCATAATAGCTTGATGCTTGAATTAATTAATTGTATCTATCTATCTTTGATGTGGGAATCTTTGTGTAGCTGATGAATGATTATATTGAAATGAAACAGAAAGGGAATTGTGATGTTTTAAATTCATACCAAGTTCTCAACCTTTTTCTCTGGGTCCCCCTAAAGCCTTGTACTAATATGATATTCATAGTTTTGTGGATGCTGTAATAAAAAAAAAAATCTGCTAAGCTTTATGACTTTATTTATCCTCTATTTTAGAGCATTAATACTAAAATCTTAACTGTAAATTTGAGAAGGGTGGATCTGATATGTTTGTTCTTTTCAGCTCTTCTTAATGTGTCCTTCGTCTGTTCTAGCATACCCATCGTTGCATTGTGAGGGTTCAGTGTTGGTTTTTTGTAAATAAAGTTTTTTAGAATGTTAGCATTTCAGAGTACATTTCCACTTGAAAAATATATGGGCTAGATTCTGAAGAGTAAGCCTGTTACAGCCAAATCCATCATGTTTGGGTCCTTCTAATTTGCTGTTCTTAGTGTGTCATCTAAAAGATAGCAACATACTATGTAAAAATTGCAGTCGTCTTCACAGAAATGACAAAACCTGGCTGATCTTGTCCTTTTTAAGATAAATTTTTAGGGGTCCAATCCAACAACCATACATAGCAAGTGACATTTCTACAAATCCAGTGAGTGCTGTAGCACTCCTAGATAAGAGGTAACCTATGTAACAAAATATAGAATTTAAACAAAGAATTTACTATGTAAAATACAGCTTTAAATGAGTCCCAAAACTATCAGAAAATTTCAGACTTCTCTTTAACAGTTATTAGAGATGATGAAATTCCTGATATGTTGTTCATCATTTGATGAATAAATCCTTGCATTCTTTTGAAAAGCATGTTGTTCTTACGTGTTTGAGCTGACATAAAGTTTCACCCTTATAAAGACAGAGAGGAAAAGAGCAGGGATTACTGAATCCCAAGAGGGCCCTTTCTCCAGCAATTTTTCTCCATGATGTTATTTTGGATTTATGTATCTCTGAACCAACAAATCAAGTGCTTGACTGTGCTTGACTGTGCAAAGCACAGTGAAATTTTCAACAGCATGTTGATATGGATTTTCTGATTGTACTTCAGAAGATGTTTAGCAGTTCTAAGTAAGAATAAATCAAATGCATATTTTACAGTTCTTGAAACAGAATTTTAATGTATAGCTTAAGTAAAGTTATCAATATATACTTGTTTTTTATTTTGCAGACTTCAATCATAAATTTATGTTTGGAGAAAAATTATGCAAAGATATAAATGGAATAAATTTAGAAGAAAGTATCACAAGTCGTTCCTCATTTAAAGACTGAATGGAATATTTGTTTAATTTTGTACGTTCATCTTGCTTTATTAAGCACAGTTAAATCCTGTTGTCATAGCAATCCGCTCTCCACAGAATGAAACTCCCATACATTCCTGTTGTATTCCTTTGTTTAAAACTTTTTTCCTCCATCCTGATACGTTTCTGTTTGTATAAACACTAAAAGAAAAAGTATTTAGTAAACAATTTCTCAGGCAACAGCTCTTAATTTTGATGACATAATTACATAGAGCAGCAAAGTTTGCTTTCATGTTTTCTTTAGGAATGAAGGGTTAGGAATATGGGATTTTAAATAGAAAAAATAGGAAATAAAGTAAAAGTCAATTTAAGAAATAAGGGTTAAAAATACCGAGAACGAAGTGGTTAGAAAGGTATGATGAACAAAAGTAGGAAAGAAATGCAAAGGAACATTTGATTAGATAAGAATTTGCAATGTGTTATGAAGGGAAAGCTAAGGTTTTTGGTTTGGTTTTGTTCTGGGCTGGTTTTTGTTTGTTTTGGTTGCTTGGGGTTTTTTAGGGTGAGAGGGCTACACATGAACAAGGAAGGCAAATAATCCTTTCCTACTGCTTACATTGCCATAGCTCATAGAGTACTGAATAGAGTGTTGCACTGTTAGTAGATAGTACAGTATAGATCATCCCTCATGCAATAGTAAGTTTTTATTGTTTGTTTTTTTACACTCAGTGCATAGTGCAATTTGTGAAAATCTAGCAGAGTTGTTCTTAGTGTAAATGTCATCCTAAAATCAATATGGAAGAAACAATACTTCTTATTTTCTTATTGTGTGAAATATAAGAATATTTCTTATTCTTCTTTCCTTGTGATCTTAATACCACTAGTACATTCTCTACTATGAGAATATACTCTATGTCTGTAGTCAGACTACCACAGTCAGTCTAATGTGGTTTGTGTGTCAAAACTTTCAGTTGTCCACTTCAAGAAACAGGTGTGGAAAAACCCATTTCATTAAATCTGTTTACTTCAGTAACGCAACCAATGTTCAAATTTTTTTTCTGCTTGCTATATAACTCTTTTTACATACTGTTGACCAACAAGTCTGTAATTGCCTACATATCTTCTGGTTTTTTTCACCGATTCTTGAATATAGGTCCCTTTACTTGTGATGCTCTCACTGTTAGACACTACACTTACCTGATATGAGGAATACCTGTCGTCGTGTCTGTGTCCCCCATCCCCCCCATTCAGCTGGATGTACTGAACATGTTTTTGATTTTAGTTTAAATATGAGCAGTTTGTTCCTTGTCCTCCTTCCTGCTAGCCATCTTTCCTTTTCCCTCAAGTTTATGGTGGTCTTACTGGAAATTAAGGTAAGGAAGTTTCCTTTCAGGGGCCTATTATCCAAATTTCAAGGGTTTTATTAAGATGTCTTCCGTCAAATCTTTCTTATTTCCTTGTATTTTTAGGTTTCTGGCTGAAGAACCTCTTAATTATGTGCTTTAATTTTTGGTGCAAACTCAAATTCAGTGTGATTTCTGACAATTCTAATTTTTTTCCTCTATGTTTTTTTGAAATTCAGGGCACAGTTCTCTTTGGTAATAATTTCCTTTCATTCTTTTTTGTGGGCTATCTGCTCACCTCTCGGTGTTTGGAAGATGTATTTCAATTAGAGCTGAAGCCTTGTAACACCATTTGTAGTACAACTTTCAGGTTGCTTTTTTCAGTTTTTAAATAAAACCTCTCTACATTTAAATTATTGAGCTTTTCTTTTCAGAACACTTCACATCCTTCAGAAATACAAGAAATATAGCTGTGGAGCTAGTACCAGTTTGTGACTTTAAAGCAAGCTGTTAAGGATATTCTAGCACCCTGTTGGCTAGTAAATTTGTCTTAGATCCTATATGACACTTCACTGAGTAGAAGAGAACAGTGTAATAGAAATCTCTATTTCTGGCTGGTAAATTGCGGTCTCACCACACATACAGTTTCTGTGGAAACCTCTCTTGCACTGTCTCCATATAGGCATACAAGGCTTTCAGCAACTGAGTGACTTTGCACTCGTAGCCAGATTCACTCTACCTTTAATTAGTCATTAAAGTAAAAACCTCTAAACTGAGGTCCTTCCTGATGCTTGCCAGCAAAAGACTGGTGCTATCAGCAGGTAGTTTTCTCACAGGTAAGCAGACTTACGAACTTATGGAGCCTTCTCTCTCTCTTTCCTACTGCAGAGGAAGCCTAGGGTGCTTAACCTTCTAATATTGATGTCTCCGCTAACTCCTTAAATCAAGGAGAAAAAACTTAATTCTTTCCATTCTTTCTTTCCTGTGTTCCTTCAATTTTCAACAGATAAGCTGCTTTTTTCTTGAAGGGCTAATTGCTCAGTGATTCTAATATCCATAATCTGTACAAACTCCTAATGTTTATATAGACATATATCTCAAACCATTTGCAAAATGTAAAAATATAGTTGATGCTTTGTTTACATAACACCAGTGCTATAATCCATAATGAAATTACATGGGAACTTCAGTCATGTAGTGAACCAGTGATCATAATTTCTCCCAAGATCATCTGTGCTACGTCAAAATTTTATTTCACTCGCTATTCAATTAAAAAGATTACTCATCCAGTCCATATCTATCATATTTGTATCTCAAAACAAATGAAATCTACAGAATCTACATAAAAATTTAAGGCTTTTTATTCTTCTATATAAAATGCTTTTAAATGTATTTGGATTAAATTTTCAAAGGATATATCCATAAAACTTTCCAAAGGAAACACAATGGTTTTAAACTTTTAAAATTGAAATAATTAGAAATATGTTTTTGTCACTATCAACTGTATTAACAGAAGATTCTTCATGTACAAATTACTCAGTTGAATAATGTTTATATCATTGTCAACATTTTGTCATAAATTATCAGATGGGTCTTACTCAGCTAGATCCAGATAGGTCCAGATTCTCTCAGTAAATCACTGTCATCTTTGGACAGTGGTTGATTTTAGAAAATCAGCTTTTTAGCTGGAGGTAAGCCTGATTCTAAAAAATCTCCATACTTAAATATGAAGGATGGAAATACGTCTGGGCCAAGTTCTGAATTTTGATTTACTTCAGTCACACACAAATTACAAGTATCTTGTAGATGCACATTGAAGTGCTGCTGCCTTTTTTTTTTTTGAAAATAGGTAGTATAACAGAAAGCAGGATGACAGCTCAACTTAACAGTGTTGTCATGAATCTGATACTGAACGTACCAGAAGATCACAATAGTCCTTATCTAGTGTTCTGTATGCAAGGATATATATACACATATATTTAAGTGTAAGCATATGTTGAAAGGTGTACTTTTTATCATTTTTTCACTGTTTGTATATGACACTGCAATACCACCTTACTATTTTCAAAGAAAAATTCTATGCTTTTTGCTTTTCTATCCTTAAAGAAACCAAACAGAATCATATTTTGATGATTTATGGGTCTTGCGATAAAGCTGTGTGTGTTACCGGGTTATGCTTCTATGGTGTAATTAACAGTCACAGTGCTGCATTGTGAAATGTCTTACAATTGAGGAGAAAGGCTTACTCGGCTCTAAAGAGTGGTATGGCTTTTGTTTGAATTGCTTTTGTAGTTGGTTGTTTCTTCACCACATGTAAGACAGAAACAATAGGCTATCTTCTCCTCCTTAAGCTAGTTTCTTTTAGTCTTACCAATGGTACCATGGAAATTTTTTGTGTGCTATTGAAGATGTACTGCTTCCTCAACACCTGCTGGCCTAAATTACTTGGAGACACTGGGAGTATACTTGCTTTCACAGGTATTTCTAACAACTAATTGCCTGTGAAAATTCATTTGGTTATTTGCAACTTGAAATGACAGGAAGTGTTATGAGAGCAGTAGGTGAAATATATTCCCAGCTCACCCACGCCTAGTTTTTAATTCTATTGATTGAGCTTTAGCATATAGACTGTATTGCTGCTCCACTGACTACTATATAAATAATTAAATTATTCGGATTTGATTTCTATATGAAATTAACTCTATGCTATATTGTATTTAGTGCTTATGGAATGGTATTCAATTTTATGGTGGGAAAAATTATTCCAGTTAGTTGGAAGGAATAATAATGGCATGTGCTCTCCTGAAATTCCATCATTATCCCTTCATATAATCAAAATCACAGTCTCATTTGAATTGGCATAGTTCAATAGAACTGTTATTCCCCCCAAAAAGTCCTGTAGGACTCAAATATTTCGTGGCCATGTGTTTCATGTAATCAGATTCCACCTAGAACTTTTGAACAATTAGCTCATTAGCCAAGGATCCGGAGTACCCAGAGGTACTTTTCTCAGTTAGTCTGGCAGCAAAGCCATGTCGATCTCACTCCATTCAATTCATAATGTGTGAGAATTAGTATCACCAGAGAAAAATACAGAACAAGAGTAGTGAAAATAAAAGAATCAGATTATACTGCAGTGTTTAAATTCTTGACAACATAAAAAGACTAGCTGACAACTGCAAAGAACACCCCGCCCCGTAGAGTACATTTGCCACATATGATTTAAGCTTTTCCCAATGCAGCATTTAAAAGAAACATTTGATTTAGAAGTTATGAGACTGTGAAAATCACCAGTGCAAGCTACACTTGGCTCCATGCTTCATAAACTAATGCTGCAAGATGTTGCATATCTTTTAGCATTTATTTGTCCATGAACATACAAATATAGACAAATTGTCTGTTTTGTGCTAAGTAGTCTTTCCTAATTTCAATTGTGAATTAAATGTCTTAAAGCATGTTTTAAACAATACGCCAAAGACTTATCTTTGTATTGTGTATCTTCTGTCTATATTCTCATTTCAAAGGTGTGCCAAAAATTATTTAGGTTGGAAAACATCTTTAAGATCATCAAGTCCAACAGTTACCTTAGCACTGCCACGTCCACCACTAAAACACTGCTTGAATTTTATTGCAAATTGTCTACCTGCTATCCATAGTGCAGTGCTTAAGTAAGCTTTTGGTGTTGTACTGGACCAGCTTTTTGGAATAATTATTTTTGCCATAAAAATAAAGGATTTCACTCTTTAAAAAAAAAATCTGTAGGCAATTTTTATTACATTGTCATCACTTTTTCACTCAGTAACATTAGCTAAGTTCTATAATGCCTATTCACAGGGCTTTCATCTATTGAAGAAGACCAGTTAGTCATGTGCACAATTTTAAATTCATTTTCAAAAATGCATCAGTCAGTGTGACTACATATTTTCTTCATAACAGAATTATATGTGCTACATCCAGGTGTCTTGGTTAATATCTAAACTGCTGGTTTCAGTAGAACTTCACTGCAAATGCAGACACCCATTATAGTTCACCTGCTTGTTAACTCAGGGCATACCATCCATTTTTCATGCATTCTACTTTCTGTGGGAACCTAACCTGCATAAAAGGGCCAGAAAGTAGCTGTGGTAGACTCCAGGCAATTCCTTCCTTGAATGGTTGGCAGGTCAGACCCATTGGTATGGCTGTGTACCAGTTGTACTATTGAAATGTAGTCTGAGAAATTATTTTCAAAGGATATAGGATTTTCATGGTTACTCTCATAATGTTAAGTGACTGTTCATGTCCTGCTTCCAAAACAGAGGTGATGAATCCACGCCATGCTACACTATTCATTTTATGCCTTGGCTTTTTGCTGTCTAAAGGATCTCTGAAGCGCCACTTTTTATTTTACTATGTAGATATGCTTGCAAAAATAAATGACTTCTTAGATAATGTGGTCCAAATCTAGAGAGAGTACTTGGAAGGTGAGCAACCTATTCCTGAATTTGCATTTGCTGAATCCATATATTCAGAGGGAAAACGGTGATGAGAGCAGAGCAGGGAACAGACGTGCTGTCATTGTCCTGTCTTGTTTGCTTTGGATTCCAAACTGATTGCTGCTCAGTTAAGGTCAGCAATTTGATCCTTAAGAACAGGGGTTTACAATGGCTGAAGTCTAAGATCATAACATGTGAGTTCACTAACAAGGGTTCTCACTTAGATACTTCCCTCATTTTCCCCTTTCCTGAATATGTTTGTAGATTTGTCTTGAATTGTTTTCTGTGTGTTTCCCTTTTTGTTGCAAAATACATATATAATTAACAATATCTGCAGTTTTGTAGCTTCCTATCTTTTCTTTTAACCTTATCTAGCTCTTTCTGTACCTTGCCTGAAAATGGAATTTTTGGAAGCTTTTCAGCCCTCAAAGGCTTCATTTCATCCACTAGCTAATATTACTAATTTCTTTATTGATCTACTATCTTCTTTGTCTGTCTTCCATTTTTAAACTATCATGAAGAATATCTATACCTTTTACTGGTTAGACAACAATGAGAAAATTGTTCTCCCAAATAAGCACAATTGATGTCATTTTTTGCTTGGAATTGCTTATCTGATCTGTCAGTCATCCCGCCATTTTCAAACACAGCTAGAAATAAAAAGTTGGACTAGAAAATATAGAATGAGGATGAGTACTCTTTAATCTTATACACTCTAGGACAAGACTATAAATACAATGAGACTGCTGCTTGTAACTGTGTGATTGAGCAACTGAACAAAAGCACCATGCCAAATTTGCTTTATTTAAATATTTTAAAAGCAAAAATATTGTTGTATGCAAAGGAAGAGTGATTTCTGTAAGGAAAGAATTACAAATATTTTAAAGGAGGCAAATATGTGAAAGGAAAATAAAAATTGCTGGTGCCTCCAACTGATCAGATATCATATTACCAATATTTTGTTGGTTATTTTCCTGTTACAATTCCATGTTTTGCACCTAATTAAGTACAGTTATAGTTTTCATATGATTTTCAGTTCTATGCAGACAATGAGCAGGATGGGATTGCAATCACAATAACAGAAACAGCAGTGTTAGAGCTCTAATTCTGAAGGAAAAACAACTGTACATCAAAAAATAATGAGGCTGAAGACAATTGTTTGAGCATCTACAGCAAAACCCAACTATTTCAATTGTGTCTGCACAATTCAATTATAATTATTTGAATTATTTCAGTTGTGTCTACACAAACCAGTGTCAGTCAAAGAAAAGGGGTAGCATTAAAAGAGCTAGAGGAGAAAGGAAATAATTATATTAAAAGTATTTGAAGCAATCATTAAAACATGCACACCGTGACACCATCTAACACTTATTGTTCCTGTCCCCAGTTTTCTTCTCTGTCATTGTGTTACCCTTTGTCATATCTAAAATTATACTGTAAATTCCTTGGGGGCAAGTTTTGTGTCTTAATTTATTTTGCAAACTGCCAGCAGTCTTGGGGTGCTGTATAATAATGTGCTGGATCTCATTAGTTTACAGATGTATTTTGATACAAGTAACAGCATGTGCTAAGTTTGCTAACAAGGTTAGTCAAAATCAGGTTTTTTTCCCATTATTTCCTGTTACCTGCTTCTCTCTCTGTAAATCTGTGTGAACACAGACATACGCATGAATACCTCTGTAGGACCTCAGTCCTGCATATCTGTTAAAACCGTATAGGTTCAGGGTTCAAATGGACAGTATTTCTTTTTTCTATTTCGATGTGGCCCAAGCTTACAGGGAGACACAGGTGCTCAATATTTCAAAGGAAGTTCTCAGCAATTCAAACTGCTTATCCCTAACTTGGGCAAAACTTATGATGAAATCAGAGCAGCTACAGCCTCTAAGTCCATGAATACCTGCTGTTTCTAAAGTCTCTGATCTCAGTTGTTGGCTCAGTGGGAGTTTTGTCTTGTGTGGTACTGAGTTTTCTCATCTCTCATTGAATTCAGTGATAGTTGAAAGGTGCTCAGCAGGTGACGGCAGTGGAAATTTAAATGCCCAGGTCACTTTGAGTATCTAAATATTAACGCTGAGAAAGAGTAATCCTATCTGAGGAGTGACAGGAGACACTTTATCCTTATACCTGCCTATCAGTAGGCTGTCCACAAAATAGGCAGTCGTGCTTTCTCCTCCCTCCCCGCTCAATTTGATGATCACACGGAAAACAAGTGTTTTGGGGGCTTCTTTCACTTTATTTTCTTTTCTATTAAATTGCTTACAGAGTGATTCCCTGTGTGATCACAAATTGAATAGACTTGATGTGAATATTGGGCCAAGGACGGAAAAAGTGGAAATGAGTGGTAGCATCCTGCCATTGGGTATTTTTCAATATAATTTGAAACTGCACCCAGTGATAGAAGTGAAGGAGAGATCTCACAAAATTCTGATTATTTATTTGCTTAACTGCAGGTGGGAAGACTACTTTAGTTAGAAAGTATCAGCATGTTGAAGTTCTGACAGTTTTGTCAGATCACTAACTAGACATTAGATCGGTCATATATTTGAAATTTCTTTTGCTGATATAACACCTTCACAGCTTCTGGGTAATTCTGGACTTTCAGAAATGTGAAATAAATCAATTAGAAATTTGAAAATAGCTGAATCTTCTACTGGTAATTCAGAAGGCCTTTGGATCATCTTTTCATTCTAAATACGTTTCATAAGTTTGTTACAATTTCTTGTGATACTGTATGAAATTGTAAGTTTTCAATGCTAACTTTAAGGAACTTCATCGTTTTTTCCCTTCTTTCAAATTTAAAAATACTATCATCATCAATGTTTAGTGAAGTTGCAAGTAGAATCCAACCAATTTATGAAGATATTCTAGATCTCATCCAGCAGTGACTATGGCAACTAAAGAAAGCACTTGTTATAGGATGCTCTGTCAACTGTTGTTCTCTGTATTGTGGTGGTACTTCTTTTTTTTCCACATTCAAATTAAAGACAAAATGGACAGTATCAGCAATTACTTTTGCATCAGGATTCTGTAGATCACTTTCTCTGCTTGTAATGAAAACAAATAATTTGCACAACTCAGACATAGGAGCCATGTTAGTTCCTCCCATTATGTATTCAGATTTTTTGAAGAGTACGTAGACTTTTGATCTTACTTCTACATGTTTTTTATTTTTTGCAATCTAGCTGTTTTGAATTCAGATTTTTGATTGAAGACCAAAATGTTCTAGAACCAGAATCTGTTTATTTAAATTGTATTGCTTAGGGTGATCTGTAAAGGACTATGCAAACAGTGGCTGAAGTTAGTTTTCCTCCTGCATTTCCTTATGTCTATTGAACGTGCTTGTTGAAAACATTGCAATGTTGTTTCTTAATACTGTGATACAATGAATTTGTTTCTTCTGAGGACAACCTTTGTTTCTTCAGAAGAAAAGCAACAACCTGAATTTTTTATAATCAAATTACTCTCAGCTACAGGTTGCACATTTTCTTCCTAGAAGCACCTTGAAGGGAAATCTACTTTGTGTAAAGAGTTCGTGCACTTCCTTCCTTTAGATTCAGATATACCCAAATACTAGCGGAATATGTTCTACTTTGATAAATGTAGAGTATACTGTTTGTTCAGCTAAATAATGCCACTTAAATTCAATTGCATCTTGCAGTACACCAGCACTTTTGTACCACTATGGCATCGGCATCACACACTTGAAGTTGTAACGTGGTTATACAGACAACTATTCCTGTTTATTTATGATTTTATTTATTATTGATACTCACTTGACTTAGTGACTGCTGAGTAACTGAAGACTGGGAAGGGTTTGCAAGCCTGGATTCATTAGCTGATTTAATTCAGCCATCTAAAAGTTATTTGTCACTATGTTAGTGACCAAAACTCCCTTGGTAACTGTCAGAGAGAAAGAGGAGCTGCCAGAGCCAGAAGGTTCATTGCTTCCATCTTAAATACCTACAGATGAATCCTAGGCAACAAGATCAGTCAGCCTGTGTTAAAGATAACTAAACTTAGATGAAGAAAAAACCCTGCCTCTGCTAGTGTATGCTTGCTGAAAAAAAAGAGGCTTGAAGATTGACCTCAATGTAATAAGAACTGTGTCCAGTGAGCTAGATCACTGGGATGGGTTTTTTAGCATCTTTTAATTAGATACTAACTGATTCTCACTATCTGACTATAGAATTCTATAGTTAATAAAAGTTTGCTATTAGGAACTTCATCAAAGGCTTTCTAAAAATATAAATAAGTAATGTCATCTGCTGTTAAAATTTGTACATTCCACTATAATATCCACAAAGTCAGGTAGGTAGAATTTTCCCTATGCTGTACTATGCTAGTTATCCCTTATTAAATTATTGCTATCCCTTAGAGGCATGTTCTGAAATACTTCCTACCTACTTATTTTTTCAATACTATTTCTCATTGCTAATTACCTGGAAAGATGTAGGTGACATCTTACCCAAATCTTAAGAGTAAAAAAGTGTTTTCTAATCTTAAAAAAGAGGCTTGTGACTTTCTTCTGATTGACGTGAAATTTTATGTTTTGTATGATGAGGTAACCTTAAAATTTTCATAGAATCATAGATCTTTGAGTTGGAAAGGACCTTTAAAGGTCATCTAGTCCACACACCCTGGAATGAGCAGGAACATCTTCAACTAGATCAGGTTGCTCAGAGCCCCGTCCAACCTGACCTTGAATGTTTCCGGGGATAGGGGTATCTACCACCTCTCTGGGCAACCTGTGCCAGTGTTTCACCACCCTCATTGTGAAAAATTTCTTCCTTATATCTAGTTGAAATCTGCCCTCTTTTAGTCTAAAACCATGACCCCTGTCCTATTGCATCAGGCCCTGCTAAAAACTCTGTCCCCATCTTTTTTATAAGCCCCCTTTAAGTAGGGGTAGGCTGCAATAAGGTCTCCCTGGAGCTTTCCCTTCTTCCGGCTGAACAACCCTAACTCTTTTGGCCTGTCCTCATAAGAGGGGTGTTCTATCCCTCTGATCATTTTGGTGGCCCTCCTCTGGACCTGTTCCAGCAGGTTGTTGCCTTTCCTGTGCTGAGGGCTCCACAGCTGGATGCAGGACTCCAGGTGGAGTCTCACCAGAGCAGAGGGGAAGAATCACCTCCCTCAACCTGCTGGTCACACTTCTTTTGATGCAACCTGGGATATGGTTGGCCTTCTGGGCTATGAGCACTCATTGCCGGCTCATGTCTAGCTTTTCACGCACCAGTACCCCCAAGTCCTTCTCAGCAGGGCTGCTCTCAATCCATTCATCCACCAGCCTGTACTGATACTGGGGGTTGCCCTGACCCAGGTGTGGGGCCCTGCACTTGGCCTTGTTGAACCTCATGAGGTTCACATGGGCCCATTCTCTGAGCTTGTTCAGGTCCCTCTGGATGGCATCCCGTCCCTCAGGCATGTCAACTGCATCACTCAGCTTGGTGTTGTCTGCAAACTTGCTGAGGGTGTACCCAATCCCGCTATGTCACTGGTGATATTAAAGAGTATTAGTCCCAATACAGACCCCTGAGGGACACCACTCATCACCAATGTCCATCTGGACATTGAGCCATTGATTGCTACCCTCTGGATGTGACCATCCAAGCAATTCCTCATCCACTGAATAGTCCACCCATCAAATCCATATCTCTCTAGTTTAGAGAGGAGGATGTTGTGTCAAAGGCCTTACAGGAGTCTTAGATAGGTGACATACATAGCTCTTTCCTTGTCCACTGATGTGGTCACTCCACATTTATTTATTTATTTTTATAAGGAGGGGGATGCAACTACTACTCATCTTCACTGGTGAAATTTGCAGAGAATATTACTCAAGAAATTGTATTTGTAAAATCTGATTTTGACAGAAGTCACCTCAGTAACATTCTATTTTCCTTTCAGTATTACACCAGCTGAGATCAGCTTTTTGATAGATAGGGTTATGGGGGTTTGGAGGTCAATCATTATCACTAAACAAGATTCTAAAACTCTGAGAAAGATTATTTCCCCATTACCTACATTGCTCTGCACCCTTTGTGAATTGTGGGTTGGCCAGGGGACAGGGATCCTGCGATGGGAAAAAGCTAAAGAAAGACCCACTAGACAGGCCCAGTGCTTACCTATCCTTACTCTCATCAGTCTTATCAGTGTTATATTGGCACTCTGAAATTGTGGTCATCCAAAGGTTGCTTGAATTGAATTATGAGACAATAGAAACTGACCCAAGATCAGAAAGGACAAACAAGTTCAACGTCTTGAGCTGAGCCATCTGTTCTTACTGCTGTAACTGATTTATTAGAAAATTCAAGTTTTTGTCTGAGTAGGACCAAAGGCTGGTTGCAGGGTGTGTAAACACCATATTGTTTAATTTATGAGATGGCAACTTAATAGTGTTTGGCAGATTTAGCAAGGTCTCTAAGTAAATAAATAATTAGCTTCTGATCAGCCAAGAAAAAAAAACAAACAGAAAAACATCACAAAATGCACTGACTTTCCCTTTACTCATTTCAAGGCACCTTTTAGTGCATAAAAGAAGGAAATTGAGAAGAGTGAAAATATTCTAGATGACAAAATCAGAATGTAAGACTCAAAGAATAAAGGAAAGATCATTTGGGGAAATGCCTAGGGTAGCAATTTTTTTCAGCTTGATGAGAGATTTCTTAATGCACATTGTTTTGGAGTTTAATGTTGGGAAAAAAATCAGTTTAATATTTATTTACACAGTCATGTTTGGCAATAGAAATAGGTATGAGTGGAGCTGCCTTATTGTCACTTTAATGTGCAGTACAAAACTAAGTATGTTGATATGTCATAAACAAATTTATATCCTCCTCTGAGGAAATATCCAAATGATACAGGTTAAATATATTAACACAACATTGTACAAAAGGGTAACTCATGATATATCATTTATTTTGCATGAGTTATAGATGGCCTCATAACTCATGAGTGATGGAGCAGAACAGAGCTGGAAGTGAGTTATGAAAAGTCATCAGTAGAAATAAATGGTGTATACAGAATCAGCCTGCTCTACAAGTTCTTTTTATGGAACACCAATTTTCATGGTAGACTGTGCATTGATGGACTGTAATATTTTACATTAAGTGTTGAAGCAACATTAGTGCCTTGGTTCAAGTGTGAGCGCCTGGTAGTTTGCCAGTGGTTTGGAAGTAATAAGCATGCATGGCAAGATAAGTACAGGTCATGTTGCATTTTTTTACCCTTGCTCCTGAAACTATTATTGCTAACACAAGCAAAGAGGAAATAATTAGATAGACAAGAAGGAGGAGATTAACAAAGTGTTTGTAATTTTTAGTAAATTCCTCATCAAATAGTACAGAGATCTTGTCTCACAGAATTTGCAGACAGCCCTGTATCAAATACAGAGGAAATGGTGGAGAGCAGGTGCAGCCAGAGGAGAAATGGGTAAAGAGTTTAGAAATATTTACTTTCATCCTGCTGGCTGTAGCAATTACCAGGAAAGATAATAAAATTCCAAGTACATTGTAGAGAGCTGAATTGTCTTTGTGTGTATCTCCTAATCCTACAATGTTTTATTAATACTAAAGAGTTTCCAAATGAGGAGCTCAGTCACTCTGTCTGCTCTACGAGGTAAATGGAGACAATTCGCCTGAAATATGGGTCATCCTCTAAAGGAACCTATCTTTGTATCTTGATTATCTAGGAAATGTAGATGACTTAACTGAGCTTCAGTGCCTCAAAAGACACAATAGATGTGCAGCTGAAACTGAACTTCAGCATAACGCTCTACAAAATGACCTCTGCAAAGTATACACAAAGGGTGAATGAATGTAAGGAGGTAACTTTACTCTGACCAGTACAAGAATTGTGGATGCTCATTGCTAAAAATGGGAGGGTTAAAAAAGGGAAAAGTTATTAAAGCTAGAGAAAGCTGCCTTATAGAGAGGCATGATATAAAAGAACTTGTTCTATATGGCTTCCCAAGGAAGAATTGACTGGCTTATGATCTAGAAATACAAGAAAAAATATACTAAGTGTTAAAAGACTATTTAAGCTAGCAGAAAAAAATATCTTGTAATAAGAACTCCCGGCTGGAAGCTGAAGCCAAACAAATTCAAATGAGAAATAAGGCACAATTTCACAGCAGCAATGGTATTTAACCTTCAGAGCAAAAGCCAAGGGCAGTGCTTGATTCTCCATCTCTGCCTTCAAACTAAGACTAGATGTTTTTCTGTAATACGTTAAACATAAACTACTGAGCTGAGTACAATTGAAAATGAAATTTAATGACCTATGATATACAGGGTCAGAATAGATGATCTAATGGATCCTTCCTGCCTTGAACTGTATGAAAAAGTTAATGGAGCTGCACCATTTTACAGAGACAAAGAATTTGTCTTTCATGTCCATTACTAAACACTTTTTTCTTTTTTTTTTTTTTCAGATGCCCTGTGTAAATTAATGTAGAACTGGCTTTCCCTAGAAGGTTTTATTCCATGTATTACTGTATTGAGATACAGAAGGCCTATCAACTGCTCACATTAAATTTGTTTTGAAAAATCATTTCAATTTTCTAAAAGCATTAATGCCATTCTTTTCACTAGTTAATGCCAAACAAATATGCTTGGCAATAGGGTCTTTGCACTCAAATGTTTGTGTCCCTAATTAATTCAGATGTAATCATTCACTACATCATTCCCATATCTCTCCCCCTCTGTGTCTTTAAGGTTTTTTGGTAATTAGAGGGTTGGAATTATGAATTCTCATGGTCTTTTGCCTTCTTTTTCTCACCTCATCTTTAAGCAGAATTTTATTCTCAGGTTTCTTCTTGCCCTGGAGGTGTGCACAACCTCCCTAGTGCTATCCTTATTCTTTTTCCTATCTAGTAGCTTAATCCCAGATTGATTCATTATATTTCTCCAAGGCTCACTATAGCAATTTTTCAGTTCTGATTTTTCTCCTGATACACACAGCTCTACTTTCCCCCCTATCTCTCTCATGCTTTTGTCTTCCAGAAAGTCTGGAAGCCCTGTGTTTAGAATTAATATTCTTCCTTGGGAATAAATCATGTTTCTCACGTTAAGTACTACACTGCCATGCATTTGATTACCAGATGTTCATATTTTGAATGTCGTATTTCTGTAATGGCATCTCCAGAAACAGAGTATCCTAGTTACACACTGGATGTAGAGGGACCCCATGAATATTTTATAATTCTGCTCATGGAAGATTCTCCTAAAGTGTCTTTTATAGCTCAGTTTCATGGTGAATCAATTGTCCCATTGTTGAGCAAGTTCTTTTTAACCATTATCATTAGTTCTATTAGTTCTAAGCCTCAGCTTTCATTGCTCCAGTATAAATAATTATACACTCTCTTTCTCCTTGTTAGAGTATATTTTAAAAAAAGGGGCCTTATTGTCACTGTTTTGGTCAGGATCTGAACCTTCTAAAGGACAGTGGGAATTCTAGTTTTGGGCTGTGGAAATTTCAGTAACTGACTGAACTATTTTTAGTCCTTTTAATTCCATGTCATAACTTTCATAGCAGTCAGTGTCAGATGCATGATTGGAGAGTGAAACAGTCGTTCAAAGGGAAAGGTGGTTTTGGGATTTTTTTTTTTAAACATGTCAAGCACTGTCTTACTTTTTAACATGCAGCATATCTACTATTTATACATTAATCTTTTTCTTTTTTTTTTTTTTTTGACCATTCTCTAACTTCTCCTGACACCTTTTAGAAAAGAATATTTCATTAGTTGTATTCATCTTTGAATTGTATGTGGAAGGTGTGAACTGACATGCATATCCCAAACCAAAGTATATTAAAACCTCCAACAGTTTAAGAGTTATACCTCTCTCCCAACATCAAATTATTCCACATGACGTGAGGCATGTCTGATAGTTTTTCACTGATTTCTTCTTGCTGCGAGGCTCAGTTATTTAAAATTGCAGAAGATTTAATTCTATTTATTCTATTCTCTGCAGCTGAATGATTTCAAAGCCTTGGTTCTCTGAAGTTTTAGGTTATATATACTTTTAACAGTTCTATCAATTGGCAAACTTATTCCTAAATGTGTATTAGAGATGAAAAATTTAATAGCTAAAGCTTTCAAATAGTAAGACATTTAACAGCATGGCAGTTTGGTGCCATGTATTAGAATGTAGACCCTGGAAACCCTTACATACATAGTAGCAGTAGAGATGAAAAGAAAAATTACAAATTTGAAATATTTGAAGTTCACCTTTTTATATAAGTTCATAAACAAGAACCGTTATAAACCATGAAAAAAGATTAAATTTTTTTCCAAAAAGATTATATAATTCTTAGATCTTTTCAAAGTTTTATATTACCCTTAGATTTTAAAAAAGGTTTGACAGTAATGCGTAGAGCATCTCAAAAACTCAAACAGAATCAGTACTTGTACTTGTCCAAATGTTATCTCAACTAGGGAGTTGAGAGCTATGAGTATGCAGGGAATGCTGCCCCAACACCATGAACACAAAGTGAAGGGTATCCCTAAGTTACACAGAGGTTGGATCTGTTTGTGAGGATGCTTCACGTTATATTACATGACATTGTTCTACTTTGTATAGCAGGTTCCTATAACCAACTTTATGGCACATTCCTTGTGGACATTTGGGACAAAGCAGGACTAGTTTCACTAACCTAGAGTATAGATTTTGCTGCTGTCTGAAGCTCTACTGAAATACGGTGAAACAAAGATTGGAAGTATTCTGAGTCACTGAAGAGCAGGGATTGGGCTAAAACCATGGCATTCTGATTCACCTGCTTTCTTTCAGATTATTTCTGATCAAAATGTTTTTGTTTTTTTTTTTTCAAACAGGGAAAAATCCTGAACTAGATAATCAGAGTCATATTATCATGAGAAAAGGTATTCTTTGACATATTTTTCCTCAGTAATCAGTAGAAGGATAAAATAAACCATCTCCTTATCAGAACGTACACATAATTTATGCCATGTAAAAATTTGATTCCTGGAATGAAGTAAATTCACATTTTTCCTGATGTGATTATCAGAAGTGTTTCCAGTATCTCATTCAGACTTTCATTTCTTCATCCTAGCATTCTACTGTCATTTGGCATCATTCAGGAGGACAGGCAAGGACATAAAACAGAAGCATAAACCTGATGCTCAGCTTACCCATAAATTAAATTGCAAACTCAACATCAGAAAAGAAGTTATCTTGAATAATTTTTTTTCTAATTTCAGTATAGATGTCGAAAGGTATAATTTTGCAAGAACAAAAGGTAATGGAAAAAGATGAAGTGTCTGCCTTTTTCCCACCACGCATATGGGTGTAAAGCTAATATTCAGGTTTAGCACACACATTAGTATTAAAGACGTGTTGATTAAAATATGATACAAATTAATTCTGTAATATTCCATATAACTTTTTGTATTTCATTTCCCTGTAAATGGAGACTAGCAATATGAACATGACCATTGATACCTATCAGAAGTCCATTAGCTAGTATTTTGGTATTGTGCACTCAGCATTTTGTAGGAGAGTTTAAAGTTAGTTAAATTAAAGGAGGCTGATGTTCTCTAATGCAAACATACCTGTTGGATGCTGTGATGTAGGCTTAACTTTTTCTCAATCTTTTTAATACAGTTGTAAATCTGAGAGGTTTGAGTGTTTGTGCTAGTCTGTCAAATAATTGTTAGAGAAACACCATTTTCTTCAAAAATATTGTGGGAAATGTGCTTAATTCCACCACTAAGGAATAACAGCAAAACCTGAAATCCTATATGAGACACTTACTGTCCAGGCCATTTGTGTATGTAATTGTAAATACACAGGATAGATTTTCCACTGAAATAGATACTTAACAGGAAACCTCACTGAACATTTCCTAGTAATTCTTAGTAATTAATTTAATTTTTTTAATTATGTTGGGCATCAAGCTGATGGCTTTTATAGAACTACGTGTCACAACCACATGATCTTACTCCTGTTTGGTAACATGTTTCTTCTAGCGATCCTTTTTTTTCCCCCAGGTGCACTACTTTGCATTTATCTGTACTAAATTTCATCCAGTGTGAGAGTTTGGAGTCAGACCATCCTTCTACAAATCAGGGCAATTCATGACAGTGAAGATTATCTGAAGCATGCGCCAGAAAAGTTCACTTAAGAGTACAGTTGTTTGGCAGAGAAGTAGAGTTCAGAGGCAGCTACTTTCTGCAGTAGATTTTCCATCTCTAGCAATCAGCAGTCATAGAGATTATATTTTTCCTTTAGAGCAGAAACTCTTGAAATAGAGTAAGTACCAAGGGAATGCAGAGTCACAGCCTGAGGTTTTTTCCTTTTCCTATTTAAAAAAAAGTAAAATGAAAAATATTATTTTCAGCATTCCCTTTTAATTTATAGCAGTTCTTCACCAGGATAATAAATACCAAAATATTTACTTCAGAGCATTGAGAGGATTACTTAGTTAATGTTTAAAAAGCACTTTGAAGATAAAAAGCATTATTGAGCTACTTAAGACTTACTGAATAGTTAATTATCTAAAGGTTCCATTCTCCCCCCTACAGGTTATTTCTGTGTAGGGGAGAGTAAACTCTGAGCTTCATGTCATGAACTTTTAAATCCAGGCTTTTTAGATCTTATTGGTTTCAAAAATTTCCTTTTTTAGTGGCCTGAATCTGCTTCCTTTGAAGTCAATGGCAAAAGTACAACAGATTCCACTGAAATGTGATGTAACTGTTCAGAATAAACAAGTTCAAACAATAGTTAGACCCCCTCCACATTATTTACATTTTGTCTCAGTTTGTATATGTGTATACGTGTGTGTACATATACATACATATATATACAGTCATATGCACATATGTATATACATATGTACACACAGATGGTGGTTTGCAAATGAGTAAGATATGTTCTTTAATTTGGGACTTTATGTATGTGGAACTCATTCATAAAGAGCCACAGCTGGAGAGACACATTGACCTTGCTGGGAACTTCCACAGGTGAAATGGATCCCATTACAAAATTGGAACAGAACAAATGAATGATCTTAGCAACAGTGGGGAAAAAAGCTCTTGAAAATCTCCACTTTGCTCCTGTACTTTGGCCACCTCACAGCTAACACAGATACTTCGTACAAAGAAATGGAAAAAAAGGAGAGTTTCTGAACCCAGCATTCGGATTGAGCCCTTGTCCACAACAGAATCATTGAAGGTAATTACCAATCGGTATCTTAACTTTTAAAAACATCCTAAGTGATCAGTGTAAGGTAAAAGTTACTCTGTATGCTGAGTACAAGAATCTCCCTTTGGACTAAATAGTTTGGGACATACTGTTGCACGCATATCAGATCTTTACTGTAGAAGACATCAATCCTCCAAACACCAATACATATGCTTAATTTTGCAAACATTAAATACCTCTTGATTCTGGTATGATGGATTAGGAATCAGATGGTAAGTATTTGTTAATACTAGCATAATTATGGCTTAAATTCATCAATACTTGCCATGTGAGGAAAAAGTCATGAGAGTCATATATTTAACTGGAGTTCATAATTGATTCCTCCTGAAGATAAAGAACAGTATCTCAACCTGAACTCATTTAAATTTGACCTTTTAATGTGCTACAGCAGCATACAGTCTTATGCTTTTAGCTCTGTTGGCTCTTAAATCAGGGTCTAGATGTAAAAGGTCATGCTGAATTCTTGAATTACATTTTTAACAAGAACCACTCTTAAGTTTTTTCATGATTAATACCAAGAACATGCAGGGATTGTAAGAGGAAAGAGTAATGGAATGACAAAGGATTTGATTAACAAATTAGTCTCTGTATATCCTATTCTGTTTGCAAGCATACACTAATCTGATGACAGGAAGCTAAAGAAATGATGGTTAAAACAGAATGCTATGAAATTAAAAATTAGTTTGTCTTTCTAGTAAGAATGTAAATCTTGACTTAAAATATGAATGTTTGGCCCATGTGTGTCAGAAACTTCTAAAGTACAAAAGTTAATTATAAGTTTATGGTTTTATGTTTCTAAAATATTCATCTCCCACAGGATCTCATGAAATATGTGTGTGTTTACAGGAAATTGTGGAAATAGTGACTCATCTTTTCAATAATTTACACAGGATAATTTCTTGAAAAGCAAGATCAGCAGGGGCTTTTTTTCCTGATTGCTAAGGATTTGGTTAGCTACCTCTGGATACTCTCAAAACAGAGAGAATTTTCAAAGTAGCATCTAAGTGACGTTTGCTCTTCAGTTTTACTACTACTTGGTCCAGTCCTCTAAACCACAGCCTCATATCTGTTACTAGGATTTTTCAAACCTTCATTTCTAACTGATATTGTATTTTCCAAAAACCACTGTGTGTAAATGTCACAAAATTTTCCCAACACATAGAAATAACTCAGGTTTCTCCAGCTCTTCATGGCATGTTTGTACCTACTCCCTGTAGGCCATGGTGCTTTTCTTAAATGTGATTTGAGAGACTGAAGGCAAGTGATAGTCAATGCTTCTAAAAAGTGATTGAAACCTAAATTATACGTTCTATCCTCAAATACTGCAAAAAGGAATGGAATGATGTCACCAAGGGAAATGGTACACTAAATAATGTGACACTGCTAATTTCAATTTAAGTGGACCAAGCAACAGCTAGGCTGTGTCAGAAGAAGCTTTTCCCACACATCCACACAATTAACTGAAACCCACCTCAGTTACCATGCCAGTGAAGCCCAGGGACAGGTGACACTTCCTCTGACCAGTCTCTGTGTCAAACTCTTGGGCAGAGGCTCAGGACCAATGCATAACAGTTCCACCTCAGGCACTCTACTTCTACACTGTGTTGGGTGTCTGCATAACAGTGTTCCCCACCAACCTCAGCCTCTACTGCCAAGTGTGTTTATAGCTACATGTTGACACAAGCTGCCAATCGGATTGCAGTACACCCTTCTAGCAATTTCAGGTACCATTCTCCTGTCAGTTGTTGATGCATGGCCTGCACCAAGGCTCATTACCCTCAGATCCTCTTTGCATTGTCATGTCAGCCATGTGTCATTATGTTCAGGCCTTGTTTGCAGTGTCCTCTTGGCCACAGCTCATTATACTCAGTCACACAGCCCTTGGTCAAGGCAAAGCCATGATGCTACCATATCAAATGAAGGATATTTTCTATATACCTCCAATCAAAGTAAGCATTTATTCCTGCCAGATCGTTGTTTGTGAAACTCTGGGATGGTTTTCTGTATCATGTTTCTGCAGCCCAAATACTGGAGCTGCCTGTGGATGGTCTATTTGAGTTCCTCCAGTTCACAGATGAAAACCATAGCTTGAAGGGGAACAGGAATAACATATAAGCTATATGGATATGATGCCATTTTTCCTTGGCTGCATCTCTATTGCAGGAGCTGCAAGAAGAAAGGGCATAGAGTCACCACAACAGATAAAACATACCTCTAGGATATTGTTATAATGATGTCAGAAATGTAATGAAGTCTTTCAAGTATTTGTTATAGACAGCCCTGCAGAACCTAACAGTATTTTCATAATGAAGAAAATTCAGGAGTTTTGCTGCTAAAAAATAGAGCATGTTCTTGCAAATGCTCAAACATAACATGATGTCCAGCATAATGAATATGTTAAATGAATAGCCACAGGATACAGAAAATGTTCTACAAGTCTGCTCCATTAATCTTCTAAGAGAGTGAGAATCTGCTACAACACTGGAATTTTCTTTTGGGATTTTCTAATTTAAAGCTTATTGTAGTCTTCATTTCATTCTGAGTCTGCAAATAGTAGCTAATGAAATTTGACCTTATAGACAGAGGATTAAATAAATAGTATTAGTACTCATCAATTAAAAAAGCAAAACCAGTAAGCACGCATTTTAAATGTATGTATGTAAAAGTAAATTTCAGAACTGCAGAAGTATTTTAAATTCTTGCAGTGACCTGTATGACCTTCTTGTCAATATGCCCCACATGAATAATGCAGCCACCCCAAACTCATGCCATTAGAAATCGTAATAATTGTCTGACATGCACATGCAACATTACACTGGGGATCAATTTGACCCAGAGCATTAAAACACAAAGTGAGTTTCAAATGTATATGTTAAAATGAAACATCAGCTACCATGAAAAAGGAAGCAGAACAGAGTGGGCTTTAGGTATTAGTATGCATTTTCCTTTAGAGAACATTTTGCCACGCTTGTACTATACATAATGCCATTCCATATTTGATGCACAATCAATCCACATTTCATTTTGCTTTTAAAATTATCCTATGAAAAGTACAGGGCAATCAATGTTCTGTGCTCTAGAGAGATGGTGGTATTATTTGAATTGCTATTGCTATTTAATATTTAGTTTTCAATGAAGCCTTGATTATAGTCCATTGTATTAGCTACCATACAAGTACTTAGGAAAATGTGGTCCCTAATCTAAAGTTCAGCATCTCTGTTTGAATTATGAAGCTTTGGGAAGCTTAGAAAAAGACCGATAAAACACATTAGAGTGGCCTGGTTTTTATTTGTTCTTCATATGTTACCCCTGAACATACAGAGATTGAGATCACTCCATCATCTTGGTAGTCTCCTATCAGGTCATTATAGCAAGATACCTAAGAAATCATTCTATCGGAATTAATGTTTTTTTAAGTGATTCTAAAGACTTTTGACACTGTACAAAAGTATTGGACTTTATATAGCTTTAAAAGATTGTTTTCATAATCCTCTGCAGAGTTCAGCCCCTTACTTTAGCAGTGAGGAATTCAGTCACAGCTAGATGAAAACTAAAACACTACTAGTGGGTGAGTTTGTCTTTTAACAAGCACAAAATCGGTACCCATACATGTCCTTGACATGAAAAGTGTATTCTGAAGTGTATAAGAAGCAAAGCAGGAGTGGATCAATGATTGGAGAAGGTCACTTAAGGTTTTGAAATTCCTGGACAACTTTTGGCTTGACCAACAAGTGCAGGTGAAAGTTTTGTGTAACTTTAGTGGGGTTATCAGTGAGGAAAGTGGTTGTTCATGACACCAGATGCACACGGAATTTTTAATGTGTCTGTGAAAGTATTGTGAGGCAGGCTTATTCGCAGAAGACAATAAATGTACCCTTTTGATTCCTATGTCTATAAAGCCATCATGGCTACTGTGTACATTGGTATTTTTAAATCTCAAATATTATCAATGCATTTATTGCATAAAATGAAGACCTACATTTATGCACTTCTCCCCACCGTAAGGTATTTATTGGTTGAAAGAGGCAGCCAATGCTTCACGACTTGCCAGTCTGTGTGAAGCTTTAAGGACATTTGTATTAAAGTAATGAGTTGAGGTCATTGTGCTGCAAATAATTTTATGTAGCCTCACACTTTTATGTTAAAAACAAGTTTTTAGTCCACTTACTCTGTACTGACTAAAACAAATTTACTCTCATTTCCTTGCTTCCTTCTTCAAACTGGAATATAATAAACAATTTCTTAATTTTCTGACAGAAAAAGTGCAGATTTTATATAACAAAACAATGTAAAATTGTTCATTTCCAGGCTAAGATGGCATACACAGGATTTCAGCCTCTAGTGAATCTTGTAACAAAGTGGTCAACACGGATTTGGAAGAGAAATACTGACAGGTCTGTTACTAGCATTGTAATATTGTTGAATATGAAAAGTTTCTGAAAGTTTCCATCATACATAATTACAGTACTTACAAAAGCATTTCCCAACACAGAAAAAGGCCAAACTTAGTAGCAGCCAACCTGTCATTTTGCCTCTTTTTTCAGCTTTCCTGCTTTTCTTGGAGGTCATTTTTAATGAGTATGTACAAGCACCTGAAAAATCAGGTGCATAAATTAACTACCAATTAAGGTAGTTAAAAAAAAAAAAGAAAAATGTAATTACTAGTTTCTATATATAAGTCCACTCATTATCATGCAGTATGCCTGCATGTTTATCACATAGCAATTACTGAGACTCCAAAGAAAAGTGGTGTTTTCATTGTGTTGCAGTCCTGAAATGGGATAACATGAAGTAAAAGAATTTGCTTTCAAATTTATATGTCAGTGCGTACAGCTGAAAGAATGTTATCACTATTTAATATAGGAAGTGCTTAATTATTTCTGTATAACATTTCCCCCCATTTAATATCACTGTCTGTCTGGAGTGGCTGTTGACCTAGTTTTCAATTAATTGCAATGAGAATACAAATTGCCTTTAAAGCAGTGATTTTTTTTTCAATGGATTACCCATGACAGCTGAAATGGTGAATTCATAATTGATAAACTTTGCTGCCATGATCAATAGTGAACTAGCATACCCAAAATCTTCCAAAACAATAACGGCATCAGAAAATGATGTTTTTCATCATTTAAAATCAGAATGTTGAGAATAGGACTCCGTAGAAAATATCATATTACATTTCTTTCTGCCTTATAAATAAATATCTACAAATACAAAAGAAAACACCTATGTGTTTGGGTATTAACACACTAATTATCCTATGATATATGATCAGGTGATAACCGTGTATTTTAGGCAACTTTGTAGGGGTTTAACTGAGTAGCATAATCACCATTTGGCATTACACCCATAAAACAAGGGAAAATGTTTTTCTTTCCATCAGACAAAGAACAGAAGATAATAAGATGAAGAAAGAAAATGAGGTATAGAGATCCATTTACTGTAAACAATCTCACTCCAACAAATCGCAGACTAGGTACAACAAAGAGTGTAGATGCTTAGAGTTGCAATTTTGATGCAGGCATTTAGAGTACAATCCAGAAATGTAAGTGAAATGCCATGGATATCTGCAAGAGTTAAATTGTAAGCTATGAGCCTCCAATTGGAACCCTGATGTGATGAATAAATTATCCAAGAAGAAAATGCTGAGAAGGTGAATATCATATCTAGACTTTCATAATTGTCCACTAAGGACCCACAACCAGTATCCCTGTCCAATATTTAACCATTTAATCTTTTTTTTGAAAATTTTAGGTAGATTTACTCTTTGTTTAATATTTAACTGCTGGAGTAGAACAAAAAGAAGACAACATGGTAGTGACAATGCTCCTTTTATATAACAACCTTTGGTCCAATTCTTCACTTATCTTTTGTGAACTTAACTCCCACGGAAACCCAGGAGAATTATGTACCTAATTACTTTTGTTAATATAATGCCTAGAAGTCAGAACACTACCCAGAATGTTTAAGACCTAAAATCAAGATCCTCCTCTGCCTGAGGGGATTCAAACCCTGTATTCTCAGAGACTGAGCTAGTCCTACATAGAGCCAGTCAAAATACTAGTCACCCATGTGTAGAGTTTAGCTACCATCAGATGATATCAGGATTTTATAGTGGTATTAGTTTCATCAATTTTGAATCAATTTGATCATGGTGGTTCAAGAATTTTAATGCCAATGAGACACACAGATGGAAACTAAAGTCAGCAGATTGTAAATACTCCCCAGTACCTGTGATCTCTCTACTGTGCATCCAAGCATAATTCCTTCTACCTTTTTTTTTTCAGAAACATCTCTCAAAGTAAACATTATTAGAGTAAATGGATAGCAATTAAGTTGCTGCTGACATCTCAGAATACAGGATACCTGCATACATTTTAAGTAATATGCAGACTGTAACTTACAGCATTAGAGATATTTACTATATGCATTTCATTCAGCACTGTAATAGCTATGGACTCTATTCAGGATTTGCTATCAAAATTAGCCTCAGCTAACTGAATGTTATTTGTCTCTTTCTATTGTATTATTCACCACCATTTGTTGTTGGTACCTACACTATTAGCACCACATGAATCATTTTAAAGCAATTTAATCAGCCAAGTTCTCCTGTCACTTAATATTGGTCAACTCAGGCTGCATTGGTATAAAGCGAAAGCATAATTTAGCTCAATGACTGAAAATTAAAGGAGACGATGCTTGTAATATATATTGCATTCTTATTGTTTGGACTTCAAGTTGGCTGCCCTTTAGAAGGTCTTTTATCCTGTGTAGCTCACATCGATGACAAGGGTTAACAGTGGCCATTAATAGCTATTAGTGCAGTAGGGCTCATAGGTAACACCCACTGCTAAGTCTCAGACCAGCTATTATTCCCCATAAAATTACTTTTAAGTATGCAAGTCAAGCATGCCACTATTGTCATGCTCAACCATGAGCAGTCCATTATCTGCAAATACATAATATTCAGGACTTTGTTTAAAAAAAAAAAAAATCAGCATATGCTTTTTTATTCCCAGTATTTTACATAGAGCTGGATAAAAGAAGGACTAAAGACAGAAATATATGAGAAGGTCAAGGAAGAACGCAACATAAGTCGGAATTCTATACAGGCTGATAAAATTATAAGATCTAATATGATGAAACTTCTATGTTGGACTTCATTTGTTAACATGAGAGGTTATCAGGTGGTTTGCTGGAAAAAAAAGAACCATGAAGATGACCTTAGACACCACACAGGACATTATGTAATTTTTTTTTTACAGTTCATTTATGGACTTGTACAGAGAGACCTGTACACTGCAATATACAGTGAAAGGTACATATGATTCTTCTCTTTACTTTGACTTTGCTCTGTCAAAAAGACAGTGAAAAATGACATTTTGCACCAAATAGTAGCTAACTCCTTGGTTAGTTAGGGTTGTTCCTGCCCTTTCCTGCAGGTGGTGTATTCAGGCGCTGAATCTGCAGTACTGAGCAATTTCTGTTGTTTGAGGCTATAAAGTAATTGGCAAACAACCAAGCCCATGAGAGGTGAATATTTCACCACTATAAGGCATTTTTCATAAACTGTTGAGGTTTTTTTAACCTTTAAAACCTGGAAGACAATGTCACAGGGAAGCGGGATTTTGAAAGCACAGTGCCATAGATGAACAAAATATACCTCAAAGACATTATGTGGATGTTTTTCACTCATATATATATATTAAAAAATTTAAATAATAGTTGTTCTATGTAGCTAACTGCAAATTATTGTGTGATGAACAAATATAAATAGGGCATCCTTAAAAAATAAGCTGTTGACCAGCCAGCTTATTTTCTTATTGTTTCTGTCACAGCACTAGAGACGTTGATAGTACTTACACACTTAATATTGGGTTTTACTCAGACAATTTAAACCAAGGACAAACCTCCTTTAATTTGTGAGGATTGCGGCATCAACAGTTCATATTCATTTAAATTAATCTAAACAATGGCATTATGGAGTGAGAGTAATTTAAAAGACTTCTTTTAATAGTTTTCTATAGAGAATGTTTATGAAAATTGGACCCAAACATTTCCTGAGACCAAAGTATTTGACTTATTATTCCCTTTGTATCTTTTTTTTTTAGCCAGGAACAAATATGTGTGGTCACTTTAATTTGTTTTTCTGTTCCAAAGCTGTCAGTCACCTTTTGGCAGCAGGGACTGTTAGGCAGATCAGTAGCACCTTCATTGCATTTTTGTGATCACATAGCAGGACACAGGCTATTAAAGGGAGATGAGGCAGGCAGAGAAGCTGAAGAGGCATGGTAGAGGAGGAATTTTCCTAGCAGACTGCTGGAAAAATAAGACCAAAGTAATAGAAAGAAGCTGTCAGGATATCAAAGTAATTTTCTGGGGTTTTTTTTTCCACTGTCATTAGGAATACAATTCTCATAGTTCTTGTAAGTAGGAGATAAAAATGTTTGTTTAATTTATTTCCACATCAGTCCTTGTGCACAGGTAATCTTTTCTGTTTAAGGTTTTTGTGAGTTCTTTTGAAATAATTAATCTTAGTCCTTCTGAACTCTCTCCTTCATATAAAACATAAGTGCAAGACCTATGTTTATTTTCATGAGAGGAAGCACAGAATTCTCTTTGCTTAAGGATGATGATTTTATCTGTATATCTTTATATGCAGCAGCAAAGAAAATTATGTGTAGAAGAAAAAAAAAAGAATGACAAAGATCTGTATCATTCTACTGATTCTGCAGCTCTAGATGGTAGACTACTGCAAATGATGTGAACTCAGATGAAGACTCTCAAAAGGAAGCATTTCCTTATCAGGTATGCCTTTGTATCGTACCACAGAGATAGATGTGATGCATAACAAGAACAAGTGTACAGGCCACAAAAGTTGGATTCGCAAGTAGATATTGTCTGTGGTTTTCTCAAGCATCCTCACAGTTTACTAGGAAGTTGGCAGGTAATTAGAAGCAGAAAGGCACTTGCTTCTCCCCGCTAGGTATGAGACTTGTCTTTTCTGTTTCACTATTCCTAGAAGGGGAAAGAGGAAAGTGGAAATGTGGCAGCTCCAGATGCCGCATCTAGGATAAGTTTTAGTATAGTTATCCATGGGCACTGTTGAAATACAAGATGTTTGTAGTTTCTGAGATCTATTGGATGGGGAAGCTGATTTGTATGTTATGCACATGAATTTAAAGATAAATGATGCCCTCAGTGGAAAAAACATTAGAAACTTCAACATTACATATTTACCTGAATTTCCATCCTTCACTCTGAAGTCAACTAAATGAAGTCAACATATCTAACACTATAGATATGCTGCTAAGCAGCAAACAGTGCTAGAAGAGAGTTTGCTGGCAACTAATGAATAGCAAGAGAAGATAAAAACTCCAGGCAGCACTAATGGCCCTCAAATAGTCTGGTATAAAACAGAAATGCCATAAGAAAGAACTTGAACTTTGAGGCTTGCAGTTTTTTAATTGTACAGTACAGAACTGTACAGAAATTCTAGAGCATGTTGTGGAAATTAATATAACTGTTCCATAACTAACCTTTTAAAAAATTATAACACTGAATTGTTCTCATTCAAAATACTCCAGATTTTTTGCATTTTTGCATTTCATATTTTGAATTTTCAATTCAACAAAACTATGTAAAATCAAACCAGCTGAGTATTTGAAATGCTACGCATGTCAAAATGAAAGTGACATTTTTGTCTCTGAAAAGAGCACACTTGGGGCAGGATACTAATGCAAACATTTTCATTAGTTTTTTTCCAGAATTGATAGAAAATTTATTTGTTACATCTGCATAGTCCCAGTCTTGTTCCAGTCTTACTTGTTTATGTGACCAGCTCAGCTTTGGAGGTTATAGTGTTATCATACACAGAATATTTGGACATTGATATGTATGATTGCCATGCCTTTATCACTAGTTACCTTCTCGAGCCTTTCCATCATCCACAGATTTTTATCAGAAGTTTTTTTTATTCACTTTTACCTCATTGGTAAAAGTAATTAATAGCTTCAGGATTTAAACTGATACCTTAAGAACTCCACTGAAAATGTTTTTCCTAGTCCTTCAATTAGTAAGTTTTTGTTCTATTTAGTATAAGGTCTATATATAATTGTATTGTACTAATTTACTATCAGATTATTTTACAGTACTGATTCGAATGTTGTATAAAGGCTATTGTTTCTATTCAGCTACTTCTGTCAACTAAGTCAGAAATTTTGTTAAAGAATGAAATCAGGTAGTTTGACAAAACAGAGTATGTGTAAATTCAATCCTGCCACTTTTATAAATATGGCTGACATTGTTTCCTACCTGTAATTTTTGTCAGTTGACTCCCACATTACTGTTTCCATATTTTCCATGGCATACATGCCAGGCTAACCAGCCTGAAAAAAAACCTATTGTCATCCCCTCTAATTTTCTTTTTTCCCCGTACTCATACAGCATTAGCACTCTTCCAGGCATCTGAAATTTTCTGGTTGCACTAGGAACACAGTGATTTCTTGTACTTTTTAGTACATTCTTGCAAGTCTTTTGGACATCTTGGTTATAAAATATCAGTTCTAAGTAAATGTTGTCTAACGTCTCTCCCTACATCCTGCTTAGAGGATTTAATCATATTGTCAAACTTGTTCCAAAATACAGTACAAACATGTTTACTGAATGTTCGTACATTTTCTACCTCATCTCTAACAAGTCCACAGTTTCTGTCTGAAAGTGAGTCTTTTTTTTTCCTCCTAATACAGATTAAAAGATCCTCCCTGTTTTCCTTTCCTTTTATGTTGTCAGCCATAAATTTTCTAATGTCTTATCAGTAAACTCCAAATTGGTTTCTACAGCTATTGATAGTTTTCTTTTCCTATTTTTGATATATTGGCTTGTATTAAAAACTGTTGCCTTCAGCCAGGATGGGCTTTCATTTTGAAGTTGAAGTTGAAGCCATAGTTAAAGCAACTATTTTTGTGTTGCACTGATGATTTTGGTCTTCCACTATCTTATTTTATGTATCTTACAATTGAATCATTTTTCATTGACTTTTTCCTCGTAGTCACTTCATGCATAATTTCCACCAGTTGAGGGGAGTTGCCACCAGTGAAGACTGAGGATGTAAAATCATGAGTCAGGCAGCCTTCTTTCCTACATTAACCCTGCCCAAGACAGCATGGTTTCTCTGTCACATGATGGGGGAGAAGCTGCATCTTGTTCTTTGTCTTGCTTTTAAAGAAATCAGGTGATGATCACTGTTTCCCAGGCAACCACCAACCTCCTATCTTGAGACTAATCCATCTTAATCAATGATTTTGAGGGCCAAAATAGTTATTTTGAGTTGGGTAAAGTTGTTTGGTTTTTGGTTGGTTTTTTTTTCATTCAGTAATACTTCTTTATCACCATATACACAAAGCTTTCAATGTATAGCTTGTAGTTTATGTAAAAATAGGTTTCTTTTTTTATTTGCACACATTATTGAGAGGCATTTTGAAAGGAACTCATCTCACTTTCTGATCTGATAGTCAGTAATAGATTTCTACTTTAGCATTGTTATCATATTCCTTTAGATACATTTAGAACCTATATTTCTGATTTACCAGTAATTCTGAGAGATACAGTAGAATGCTGAGTACGTAGAATCTATCCACTCTTCTTTTACATACTCTACCTTTTTCAAATATGCAATAACCAGTTATATTAGCATTCAAGTCATGAATCATCACATCAAGTCTCAGGAATGCACACAATGATAATTTCCAATTCCTTTTGGTTCTTATGGAGTCTCGTGGGACTTGCATATAAGCAACTGAAGAATGTCTTCTTTTTCTTTGTATTTTTTTGTCATACTAGTTCAGTTTATTCATGAGGGTGCAGATTTAAATCTAGTACAGTGATAACCAAGCTAATTGAAAATGACATAGCTTAGGTATCAGAAGCTGTCAAGTTGCAACAGCATAATATTCAGCTGAGGTTAATATGCCTAGATATTGAGAGTTTACCTGAAATTGGGATTGTATTCTGTTTGCCTCCTTACTTCATATCATTGATTATTTAGTGTCCTCCCAGCTGTGTGAACCAGTCTCCAATTGTTTGTATGATATCTCACCAGGATGTGACCCACAAACGTAAGCTTTCTACTTCACACCAGTTCCACTATCAACAGTAAAGTTTCCATATTCTCACTGCTAGGCAGTCTTTCACAATGTAGAGCACACATCCTCTCCCCCTCATTATATCTTCTTCAAAGACATTTCAATTACTGATAGTTCAGATCAGTTCAGAAACTTCTGAAGATGAAGGAGATTCCCAGCACTGATAGGTCACTAAGACAGTGAAAAAGACCAGGGCTTACGAAACAATGCACTGATGCGTAGATGTGCAGTGATACTCGAAAATGATGCACTAACCTTTTAAAAAATGTACACAGTGTTTAAAACAAACAAAAAAAACTCTCACTCTTAGACTTTCTCTTGAAATGCATCACAATTTTTCCTGTTACAACATACACTCCCAGAACTCTCTAACTGCTTCAGGCTCATTCTGAACATGAGTGCCAGATGGCACTTGCCCTCAAGCCAAACATACCTTCCATGTCTTGACACTTCTTTTGTTTTAATGTGTTTTTTTAGAGAATGATGCCTCTGCAGAGCTGCAGCAGAGATGTTAATACATTTTTCAAAGCTCCTCAGATCCTATAGTTTACCTTTTGCTTTCCACTACCTTCACTGAGTGCCACATTGAGTAGATAGATGATCAATGTGTCCAGCTCATGGCAATCCATTTCACTTGTTCATTCACATCTCATTAGTAAGGTGGGAAAGGCAGTGAATTTTATTTGTTAGTGTACTTCAAATAATTATCAACTCACTCTGATGCCAAGAATAAGTGAAATAATGCAAAATGAAATCTCATAGTCTGACAGTAACAATAAAAATCACATTTTATATGTTCTCTTTACTTCGTTATGCAATTAAGACCATACAGGATAACAAATGAAAACTGATTTCAAACAGAACTTGATACTTTCCACTCACGTAGCTATTTCATTAGTACTACATAGTTCTGAAAACTGAAAAAGTATCTTCCTATCAACCATCCGGCTTTACACAGTAACTCTTACAGGTTATCTTCAGGTAGAGTTGAGAGTCTCAGCTGCAGTTGCTCTTGCGTTGTCTGCAGTGTCCAGTTCTAAGGCAGTCCATGTTCACTATCATATCTGCAGTCAATGCCATCATGTTTTTTTCCCTCCCAAGATGTCTGATCCAAAACCTGTTAAAATCAGTGGAAGAGCTGTAATCAGCTTCAGTGGGCTTTCATTGTCCATAGCCAGTCTCTCCTGTCACTACGGGTTTTTCACCAAGTTATGTAAGCACTGTTGTTACTAATACAAAGAAATTCCTTGAAAACAAACCAGAGAAATGTCTGTGATCAAATTCTACAATGCCTGTTTTGACCACTTGGTACTGGGTATTCTCAGTCAAAAAACTATTTTCACTCTGAAGACCTTCCAGTTTACCAGGCAGGCAAATGAAGGCAGTGAATTAGCTTAATATTTGTACGATAGCTTATGTTAATTTAAAGCCAAATTACTGGTGCCCTTTGCTCAAGTGCAGAGAAGAGATAAAGAATTTTGCAGGATAGTGATTACTCCTTTCGTATATTATCTGGGGGTTTTTTTGAGTTCCAGCAAGCCACAGTGAAAGATATTATTGAAATAAAGCTCAATCACAAGAAAGTATTGGATTGTCTTGCCCTGTTCTATTTAAATGTTAGATCCAGGGTCCTAGGGGCCTTGCAAGACCAAGCACACCAAGGTGAGTTTAGTTCTGGGTTTTTTTTCTGGAATAAACTTGATTGGCTATTGTGACAACACATTTTTGTATTTTGAAGTATTTAGAGCTTTTTTGAAATACTTGGAAATGTATGGTTTTTAACAGTACTACTATCTTTACGACCCTAAAAGGTCACATCTATTATATTCTGCAGTCAAAGCAGCTCTGTAGGGAATCTTATCTCTGACATATGCTAAATTATGCAGGATCTCATCCATCTAATTGCACATCATGTACAGTGACTTTTAAAGAGTATTTTTAGGCCCCAAGACTGCTACTAACCTTTAGAAAGTACTTGATCCAATTGTTGTGCCACCTCCTATCACTTGTTTAATTTTTGTCTTGCATGACTTCTGAGTTAAAAAACAAACAAACAAAACAAAAACAAAAAAACAGCTTAACTGATTGTTTTGTGTATAAGCACAGAAAAATTTGCACCATTTATATTCAGGTGAAATGATCTTCTCTCTAAACAATCACATTGTTATGGCTCATACAAGGCAACACCTATGGCTTAATTGCAATGCCTTCTTTTACATGAAGTTCAAAGCTATTAGCCCCTTCATGTAGTATTTCCTTCAAAAATTCTCTTATATGGCTTCAGTAGGTTCTTGTACTCTTGTACTGCTAAATATTAACTTGTAGGACTATGTTTTGCATGGATATTCAAACTATTGTATTGATTTTGTCTCTGTGTAAAAAGTGCTGAAATATACATTTAGTTCTGAAGGAAACTTCACTGGGATTAAAAGGAGTACATAGTAGTTATTGAATTTCAATGGCAGCTGAGTTCTTCACTCACAGAATTATCTGTAAAAGTCTCTGCCAGTATCTGTACTGCGCTTTTGAGAAATTTTGGAATTAAACTTCAACATGTGGCAAGGTATTTATTACTGCAATTTATACTTTTAGGAAAATTAAATGTGTATATATGTTTTATTTGTATAAAATATTCACAGGGAGTTGATAAACTACTATATTTTTCTAACTAGTTTAAATTTACTACCTTTTTGCCCAGATTCTGCAAGACTAAAATTGCTGTACATTTCAAACACCAAATCATTCTTTTTCATACTAGAGGTTAATGATCAAGACAGATTCCTTACAATAATATTTGCCTATCAAAAATCATGGACTCCTCCAAATTCATGACACCAAGCAAAGTTTAGATGGAATATGATTGCAAAAATTTTGATCCCAGACACAATATGAAGCCTTTGTATTTAAAACAAAGGAAGAATGGTTTTGATTGTATCATCTGTTACCTGCACCCCAAACAAACCAACATAAATATCTGCAGGAATCTGTGAGAATTAGAGTTGAAGAAGCTTGCATAGCTCAAGTAAAAATGTTTCATCTACGTTAATTCTTCCTTACGTTTGTGCATGACAATCAATAGAACTAAATTTGTGTGGTTTTTTATTCTGTCATGGGTAGACAGGGTTTTTTTTAGTGCAAGTTTAGCAGGAGTGAAAATATTTCAAAGTTTTTGCAGTTTGCTTTTGTCAATATTAATCCCCAAAATACTTGCCCTCCATAAAATGAAACAAAATAACTTTAAGGTCCCCTGTGCTAATACCTATTTTGATAGAGGTGCAATTTGGAGAAAAATCTGTATGTAATTCAGTGTGGGACTCAATGTATTAATGTAGATTTATAGACTATAAATTAACAAACTACAGTACTCTGCCTGACAGCTTCAGTGACTAAGACACTGTAGAGAAAATGTTAATCATTCTTTTTCCTAAAAAATGTCATGTGATTAACCAGGATTGAATAGGACAAACTATAATTTGAAACATGTGAAAACTCCATAATACATACACAAATTCATACAGTAAGTTCTTTCTAACACCATTTAGGATTTCTCGGTGTTACGAGATTTGTAAGGAGAAGTCCAACCATGTATAGCAATTTTAGTTTTGCAGAGTAGAGCATTTGCCATGTTGCTTCCTGCAGACATGGACTATACAGGGTTCATAGGCAGAAAAGTATACCGTTCAGAAATGTGAAGATGATGAATGTTTTTTACATACTGTTCATGCTCATTTTAAGATGACTTTATTGAGACTGGAATGCATTTAAGTTCATGACTACAGTTTAGACTGACTAAAAAGAAAGATCTTTCCTCTATAAAGAAATAACTATAAGGGCAAAGGATGGCATGATATGGATAATGAATATCACTGTATGTGTGACTACTGGACATCTTTAAAGACATTCAGAAAAATCCACATTAAACATCAAGATTCCCTAGATTGCCCCAATTGCTGTATTTGGTAATAAGGTGTCTGAAGTTCTAATCCATCCTAAGAACTAATGAACAAGTAAAGTCTTTTCCTTCCACTTCCAAAAAAAAGTAATAGAAAGTTCTTTCCTTAAGCTCATCTTGCTGCCTAACACCTGCAGTTTTTTCACCATCTTTCCGTAGCACTGTAATGATTTGTGCTATATCACAAACAGTGAGTTGTTCTTTCTCTTAAGACAAATCTAAGTAGTACTTTTGTCTCTTAGCAAGCCCATATATTTCAGTGTGGTCACTACCTCGCAGCAAGGTAAGATATGCAGGAGCACTATCTGGCCTACAGTAACACAGAAACTGTAAAAAGATTCCGTCATCGCAGGAATATCTTAATACTCCACAGTGTTGGGAAGATAACTATGAAAAACATGTCTGGTGGCATACAGTCTGATTCTGAGTGATGTTACTCTTTCAGCTACTCCTGAGTTCAATGGGTGCTATCCCATGTGTATTTCATTGAAGTAGTATTTAACAGCTAAATAAAACACTATACAGAAGTGTTTCTTTTCCAGACAGCTGATATTTTCTACTTTAGGACTGATTTTTTTTTCTTGCAAAGTAATTTAATTGTTAAAAACATCTTTTATTCCCATATTAAATATCCCAATATTCCCATATTAAAACTTCAGAAAAGCATGAATAACTCTACAGCTTCTATACTGAAGGAGCACCTCTCTGTTTTTTTTTTTTCTTCTTTTATTCACACAAATATAAATCCAATACTATTTTAGATGTATATACTTCTGGAAAATAATTGATTGAAATGATTAATAGCTGTTTGTTGCTTGCTGTTTCTTAAGAAACAGAATACCGTACATTTACATTGCAGGAGTTAATAAATGATGGCAATTCCTCAAGGCGTTATCAAACTCTGTGAATTTGTGTATCTGATCAAATATTTATTAGCTGCAGTCTCTTCCTACACTGATTTTTCTTTTCATTTATTGCTCTAGGCCTTACTGTGCAACACTAAGGTGATACTCATGGGCATATGCCCCTAAAAGAAAAGCATTCATTATGAAATACCCAACATCAAAACCACAGGCTGCCTGAATTTTAATTTTTGTTGTTTTTCTTTTTCTTTAAGTAAACTGCCACACTATTTAATTATCTTTTCTAGCTCATTTACTTGACCTATATTAAAATTAAACATAAACAAAATTTCATTGTCTAAGATGATAACAGATATTAGTTTCTATTTAATTATGTCCTAAGCTTTTTATAGTTATATTTAAGCCCTCTCATTCCTGTATAATTCTACAGGAATTCTGATTCTTCATTCAGTATTGTTCAGTGCTGTCTTGGTAGAAGTCTGCTATACATTATTTTCTTTTTCTATAAACCTGTTATATGTGCAACATATTCATTGCACTGAACTAGTCTGAAACTTTGGAGCCAGTAAATGTACCAATAAGGCTTATGGGAGACTGATAGCTGAATAAAAATGAAACATCAATGACAAAGAAGAAAATTAGTGCAAATTTCGCAACCACTCAGTTTCAACACCATTAAGTAATATAAGTATTTAGTAAATAATTCTGAATTACAGCTTACAAGAATACACGTTTCATAAAGAACAATAAGGAGGAAGTCTCAGGAGAGTCCGAAGTCGCAGACTTGTGAGATTATATATTTCTTTAGATTCATGCAAATAGGTGAAGAGGTGCCTATGCTGAGCCTTAGGCATCCTTGACAATTATGAAAAAACATAAACAACATAAAGAACGAAGCACCCTGCAGCAATCCCTGCCATCCATAGCACTGTGTATTAGACCTTACAGCAACAGGAAATGAAGAGAAACCTCATGTCTCCCTCATTCCCTTTCTCCCTAAGCACCCCTCCAAAGAGGAACTTAGGTGCAGGACCACATGATGCACATAATGTTGCTGTTTGGTTATTTCATTACTGAGATTTTCTTTGCACAAGGTAGATAGGTATCGCCTGTGTGCGTATATATAGTCTTGCACGAAATGTCAGAAATAATAATTGTTGAGAAATAATCGTTTCTATTCCATTTGTTCTGCGGTAGTGAACAAGAAATCGCCAATAAGTAGTCACTGGCTAATACCTTGTTACAGATTCATACACAGTTTGACCTGATATGCTGTCTTCTAATTTTTTTTTTGTATAATCAATCAAACATGCATATGGACAATTGATATAACTAGAAGAAATTTAACATCAGTCCCAATATTCCTAAATGATACATCAAAGATCAGGAGCTCTAGTCTACAATATTAAACCAGTTTGGAGAAATCTAAATTTTAAGATTGAAATTGTTAATAAAACAATAGCATTGCGGTTTAGCCCCAGCCGGCAACTAAGCACCACACAGCCGCTCGCTCACTCCCCCCTCCCGCAGTGGGACGGGGGAGAGAATTGGGAAATAACTTGTGGGTTGAGATAAAAACAGTTTAATAGGACAGCAAGAGAGAAGGAAACAACAATGATAACAACAATAATAATACTGACAACGGAATGTACAAGAACAAGTACAGCAATGGCCAGTACAGCAATTGCTCACCACCCAGCGATTGATAGCCCGTCCCCGAGCAGTGATTCCTGTGTCCTGGCCAACTCCAGTTTATGTGCTGGGCATGACGTCATATGGTATGGAATATCCCTCTGGCCAGCCTGGGTCAGCTGTCCTGGCTGTGTCCCCTCCAGCTTCCCGGGCACCCCCAGCCTGCTCGCTGGCAGCCCAGCCTGAGAAGCTGGACTGTCCTTGACTACTTAGCAACAACTCAAAACATCAGCACCTTATCAACATTTTCTCATCCCAAGTCCAAAACACAGCCTCACACTAGATTCTGTGAAGAAAACCAACCCTATCCTGGCTGAAACCAGGACAAATAGTCATACTTATGTCGTTCCGTTAGCTTGGCCCTGGACACTGGTATAACGGGGTGGGCAGTATTTAGGTATTAAGTGGTACTATGTTTCAGATTCTGAATTCTTTAGGCCTGCTAAACTATTGAAATCAGTGAAGCTTTGTCCATAGCACCAACTGAATATGTAAAGTGCTGGTGGTTTTTTTTTAATTCAGGAAGCTGGCTGATCATATCTTTAAGTAACTTCATTAGGAGAAAGCTTCTCTCTTACCAGTTAGTGACTGTTCAACACAGTTCACAGAGCGGAATATTCCATCATTCTGTCCTGGGGAGTGCTTCTACATGCTGATGCTTCTCCCTTGTTTGCTCTTTCCTTCCACACTCTGAGAAGAGGCATGAGAGAACCATGTGACGTTTGATGTGACTGCATGAGTTTGAGTCAGAGATATGTGTCTTTTTGTCTATTTGATTCTAAAGGCAGTCAGGTTTGGGTTTTGAAGTGTACTTGGAGAAAGGTATCTACTGTACACATGCTGTGAAGGTGTCTGTTAAGATGAAGATTACACTTTTTTCATCTAAATACTTAAATGTGTTTGAAAACTACATAGAATAAGATTCAAGTTTTTTAAAATTATTATTACCTGTTTAGTTAGAGCAGCCAAGGAGAAATATTTGTAACAAAAAATATTAGGACTTAAGCATTTAGTATGAATGAAAATGTCTCAGTTTGAAAGCATCACAAGAAACAATATAGAGTAAAGTTAAAAAAAAAAACAAAAAACCCTGTGTCAAGGAGCTGACTGATAGCATTAAAACCAGTAAATACAGAGGAGTTTGTTTTTTTTGCAGCAAGACTGGAAGGGTTATGTTTCGGTAGGGTCACAGCATGGATGAATTGTCGGCAGGTAACCTTCACTCTGAGAACAGAAAGATGGCAACATAGTTAGAGCCCATTGCATAAGCGTTTCCCCCTTGTTATCCCATCAGGAAGACAGACTGTACCTGTACAGATACCCAAAATGAAGAAACAGTAACAGTGGACCATAACCTGGCCTCAGAATGATAGAGGTTGAAGGAAGCAAGATTCAAGGTAAAAGACTGTGCTATAATTGCTTGACTTGTAAAAAGGTTCAAAAGACAGTCGAAAAAACATTTCATTGTCAGCAATCAAGAGAAACCTAGGAGATGTAGTAAGGTCTTGATACCAGCCATCACTTGTGCTCCCAGCTTGACCAGATCCCAGAGATCTTGGCCAGACCGAAGATATACACATGTTGGTGCTTGTGAGTATGGAAGTACAAGAATGTGAGTGGGTCAAATCCAAGAGAATGAGTGTGTATTACTAGAATTAGTTTTGTTTAGAATAAATATCACCTTCCCCTTCCATAAGGTTTTATGCTGAGTTTTGTTACATTAAATTCCTACAAAAGCAGGCACTTATTATTTCCAGAGACCTGTTTATATTTTATGAAGCATGCTATACTTTTGGGTCCACAAAGGAAACTAAGCCAAATTTGATTCCAGTGTCCTTATTTTCTTTCTTTCTCTAGAGATGCTGATGTGCTTTGCTTTTCATACAGAGACAGATGATAACTAAATGACTTTTGCCACCTGTTTACATATGATACCTTGTCTCTATGCAGATTACTTAAGGATTTACAGGAAGATTTTCAAAGGTAGAAATGGCAGTTAGGTATCTAACTCAACTGATAAAACTACAAGAACTTTATTATAGAAATTGATCAACACTTGCTTTTCCATGAGGAAAATGCAAATGAATTTATTTTGGTTTTATTTTCTAATATGAGCCCATGTTTCTAATGAATGCAATGCTGTAACTGCTGTAAAAAAGTTTTCACACTAAAAGCTTACCTTCATTTATACGATTATAATTATAGAAGAAGCTGAAACAAGATGAGGGGAAAAGTAGAATTTGTGACTGTAAATGCTTTGGGTAAAGTGGGGAAATGCAAAGAGGCAAGAGCACTTTCTCTCAGCAATGTCTATTGTATTATTTACAAGTGTGATGATAGCATTTGTCACTATTTTGAGACTTAAATCTCATCTTACATATGCTGTTAACCTTTCTGAATGAAAACACCGATGACTATGTTGTATGAATGGTAAAAGTAATGTGACTTAATAATTTATAGAGAGCTGGGTTTAGATTACTTATGAATGTTATATTTAATCTGAAGTAATTTTTTTTAATCCCATTTGCACTTTCATTGGGGAGCATTTTTGGGAGCAAAACAATAATAAATTCCATTTTATTTGCTGTAGATGGGTCTTTAGCCTGTGAAAGAAGAAAAAAGAAGTTGGAGGGAAAGAACAGAGTTCACTTACGTTTTCTTCCCTGATCACATTTAACTGAATCAGAGAAGATGAACTAGGAAGTTAAGATGCTGGATGAAGCCTCTGGCCACTCACTGTTCCAAAACAGAGGGTTACAGGTAATTTGGAAGTTACAAGACTAACCATTTGCTTTCCATCCATCTCCCACTTGTTTAACAGAATCTTGTGAATGATCAGTTTTCTGATCATTCCTGGGAGCATTCTGAAAGAAACCAGATCCAAGAAAAGAACAGGAGTAATTCTGTACCTTTTGCATTGATATGGCAGCAAAAAAGAAATGAAGAGCTGAACTAACAGGTCATATCCTTGGTTGACCAAAGTTTTGCCAAGAGGTGTTGAAGACATAACTGTTCTGGTAGTCCCCAGATGGTGATGAGATTAGGGAATAAATTTTCAAGCAGCTTTGTGCTAGAGACTGGTCTAGTCAAAGATCAGGAGAATGGGATGACTTAGATTATTTGGGGTGTTTTCCTATATGGACTTCAGGCAGGATCCTTGTCCCAAATCCTTCATGGGCACTCACACCAGGTCTGTGGACTCTTGATAATGAGACTGGGCTGATAAAGCACTGTCAAAGTAGCTGGGATAATTTGGTAACTTTTGTTTTCTGTAAGAGAACTGAACTTTACAGGAAGAACTGTCTAGAATTCTTAGAGCAAGAGACATGGAGTTTTGAATAAAGATTGACTTGTCAGGATATTATAGATCCTATAATACATATAATAATATAGCAGAAATCAGAGTTATTAAGAGAATGTGCAGAAAGCCCAAGTGTGATGTAATATATTAGCCAGCTCTTGTTCCCATAACTTTCTCCTCTAAAATATGATACCCTGTCGTGGTTTGGGCTTTTTGGTTTTTTTGCTGTTTTTTGGTTTTTTTGTTTTCTTTTGAGCGATTTTGGGGGTTTCTTTAGTTCGGTTTTATTGGGGTGAGGAGGAGAAGGGGATGTCCCTGAGATGTTCTTAAGGTTTCTATTCAATTGTATTTTATTTTAATTCTGTAAAGCAACATTTCACATTGGGGTTTCTGGTGGTCAGTTGAAAGCTTCTTTCTTGGCAATGTAATACATAGTTGACTGAGTAATTTTGGATGAGCCACACAACACAATGCAAGGCTGTGTAGATATATCTGTGCTTGTTCTGAACCAGTATTCATAGATAGTGGGAGTCCCTTAAATATCATTTATATTCCAGGAAGAAGGCAACATTATAATGTACTGTCCTTAGCCAAGCTAAGTACACAGAGTAAAGCAGCACACAATTGTGATTATGCTGAATCATGATTATGCTGTTTTTAAAACACAGGCTACTATGTGTGTACTTAAGTATACTCTAAATGCAGTAACACAGTTTACTGAGCCTAAGTCTCTACTGTCAGGTATAGTCTAAAATCACAGATGCCCTGTGGAATATTAAAACTTGTCTTTTGATGGTACATTACACTGATGTTGCACAGAAGTAAATTATTCTTAAATCTTGCACGACAATATAGATTTGGCCCCAGTTAATTAATTCATGGTGAATTTTGCTTTAATAAAATCGCTCCTGTATATCTTTATTTGTAAAATTAGGGATACTGTGGCCTCAACTACTGTCGCTACTGTCAGAATTCAGGCACTTTTTTCTCTTTGCTTGGAATAACACCTAGAGAGCTATAAGCTCAAATTACACTGTGAATGAAAATGTGAATTTCTGTAATTAGGAACACAAGCATAGTAACATTAAATGAAGGTCATATCCTTACAAGGAGATTTATAATGACATGTGCTGCTGAAACATAACCCTCTGAACTGTACTGCATAGATGTGGTAATGATTCATTGGTTTTGTGGGGTTTTTCAATTAATGCAGTGATGGGTGAAATCTCTTATGTCTTGCTTTTATTGTCTCTTTGTGACATTTGCCATGTAATTATCATCTTTTAATGTTTCATAGGATCTCACAACAATCAAGATTCACAACAATCTTCTTGTTCTTGAAATTATTTTCATTATTGGTCTATAGCATTATGACTGATTCTTTAAAAAATTAGATCATACTATTGCAGCACAAACTCCTAATACCCAAAACTCAAAGCTGTAATAAATTGCCAGGTTTTCAAGGAGAAGTCCTGTAAATTAAGGATTTATAACTGGACTTGTATTGCAATCTCAAATTGTTCCCTTCATCAGTTGCTTAAAAAGTGTAGTATTCTGAACATCAACAATTTTTTAATTATTCTCAGGCAAGAACCTTTGTTTTTGTAAGTTTGAAGAACAAATATTGATCAAATTATATTTCTGGTTAATTTTTAGTTCTAAAAACTCTTGAAAGTGGAAAGTACTTGAAATTGTCTCAGTGCTTTCTAAAATGCTCGGTGTGCTAGCCATTGATACCTCATTCTTGTGTTATTTCTAATTGTATCTTCTGAAATTAAATATACTCCAGCTACAGTGCTTAAATTCTTTTGCCTGTACTGAACTTAAATTAATACATTAGACATATTTTCCTTTGAAACTGTTCCCATAAGTTAAGTAACATCAAGTCTGAAAATCTGAAAAAGATTTCTCAGTGATTTTTCTGATTGTATAAGTTTCTATGCTATTACATGGAACAGTATAGATTTAAATACTTTATGTTTCCTTAATTTGATTCTGTACTTAAATGTTATTTACTTGAGGACATTGATCATACTACCACAAATGGAAAAAACAACATCCTTGGTGAAATGTATGAGCTGTGCTAATTAAGATATAGTTTTCATAGTGCCTCATAAAGGAGCAATTATTTAAATAGTTTAGTGCATCAGCTTAAAAAAATTGTTTTGTACAACAGGTTGAAATACTTGTCTTATGAAGCCATGAAAGAATTAAGACTACAATGCTGAAATTAATTGTTAAAATTCATCAAACATAGAAGAGTAAAAATATGGTACTCTCAGTGGAACTAAAAGCATGACAAGAAAGGATGAAAATTGTATCAGGTCAGAACCTGCAAGTGCACAGACCTAGCAGCTTTGAAAGAAAGGATCTTCTCAAAATTAAATAATTTCAACGGCTTCAGTTTACTGTGATGCAGCAAACAATGTCTAAAATCACCATTTCCCTTAAAGAGAAGCTCTGCAGTGGATAATATTCTATAAGACCCTTTATTAATTCAATTTATTACTTGAAAATGCTTACATTTATGTGTATCAGAATACCAATTTGAGTTCTCTAACACTGCTTGAGTTACATATTTTCAAATGAGCTAAATTGTAATAGTGACATAGTTAGTTTTAGTGAGCCAGAGATAGCCATGACACAATAAGTTTTCTCATATCGTGAGAAACAGCGGTATCTGTTAATTGTACAGCTTTGCTATCAGTTTGGGATCAGATAGTTCTAAGATTGAAGGAATATCACCTGTCTGGTCCAAAACCCATGGCACACTTACACAGGGTGTAACTGGTGTCTGCATGTTTTGGTTTTTTGGATTGGATCCTAAAGGGAAGGCTTTTTCTATTGCAGTCCAGGACTGTAGAAGCAGCAGCAAATGGAGAGAGCTATCCAGAAGTACGGTAGGAGAATGTTGTTTGACGTTTCCAGCCTTAATCAACTCTGACCAGTCTTTAGCTCATATTGGTCAATTGTAGACCACCTGCAAAAGGAAGATCACAGCCATTGTAAACACAGGTTATCTATGAGATTTCAGAGCCTACATGTTGTGGAAGATCAATGCAACTATACGACTGTAGCCAGCAGGACACTGTGGTAACATGCAGCTTCAAGTTACAAAGTGAGCTGTTCAGGGCTACCTCAGATGTCTCTACATAATTTTTAACTATGTGATATAGACAACTCAAGGTCTTTTTTTAAACAGCAGTTTAAGGTATTACTTGATGAATGGAAATTGAACAAGTGTTGCAGTCTTAAAACTTCTCACTCCCTTTGCTGGGAATTATTGGTGGCTCAGCTAAGATTCAGCAATGAGGTGTGTGTTTTCCACATCCTTTTAATGAAGAATTGAACAGGTTTGCTTCAAGTTTAAGTGAACCCATTTCACTTTGCAGTGAAATCAGTGAGGAGCAGTCACACTGTTATTTCCTGCATCTCACCTGAGAAAGTGTGATAGCTTCCTTAGTTTCTTTAACTGAACCACTTGTGATTTTCTTATCATACCATTAATTGCCACTGTAACTTAAATGTTTTTGAAAATGTGAATGCAGGCTAATCACAGATGTACCTCTACTAATCACATTTTTCTCCTTTCCCAACAATGATTTAGGCCAACTTCATCTTACGAATTTCGTTTGACTCTCCTTGAAATCACTGCTTGAGAATAATTTAATTTTTTTCAGCACTTTCCTTCATAATTCACTGTGATGTTCTAATTACTGTGGTACTGTCCTAAATTTGCAACAGGTGAGTCCTTTCAGATGCTTTTTTGCTGTTTACAGCTTCACTGATATTAAATCTTTGGGGAAGGAATATTCCAAATTAAGTTTTTGAAAATGGTCCAAAGAAATTAGAAAGTCTGAAGAGAGTAGTGTGAGGAGTAGATGTCTGATATAAGGGCATGTTAAATGGCAAAAAGATTAATAAAACTGGCAGACTTTATTCAGCAGAAAGATGTCTTTTACATTGCTGTGAAGGGTTATGGATGTCTTCTATACTTGGCAGAACTAATGGGTAGGAGTCAGGCCTGGCTGTAAGGTATTATGCGTGTGCAAGATTCTTGGAGAAAACCAATCGAGAATGGAAACTTCATTAAAATGACAGCTTTTTTTAATCAGTCCCCTTCACAGCTGTCTTACTCAAAGGGTACAAGAATGATGGCTGACCTTCTGGATATAAAAATTACATTTAAAAACATGAATAAGGTACACATTAATCCAGTTATAAAAGGAAAATGTATTACATCATTTCTTTGTCTTTGGTATTACTGTTTTCCAGTGATTACCAATTTCAGTTGAAATCTGTAGGAATTTACAATTGATCTTAACTCAGCAAAGTTTGCCATCTCCTGACATCAGAAAAAGACTGACTGAAGAGCTTAAGGTGTCTATTGTATGGTTTTATTTTTGGAAAGTATGCAAATAGAGTTCCTGATGTATTCTAATCCAAAACTAATATATACCGGGCCTGATTTGCATGATTGCTATAAGTAGCTTTCCCACACTCTGGTGGCTAGGATGTTCACTTGGGAAGTGGGAGATTTGAATTTGCACACACTTAAGGAGAACAAAACCATAAAAACCATGTTTTTATTCTTTTGAACAGATTAGCCTAATTGGTGAGTTGTTTTGGAAAAGACAGGTACCACCAGCCAGCTAAGTTCCAGAAGAAGTGAGTCCCGACTAATGAAATGCCTGTCTTCAGAAAATTATTCCAGTCTGCAGAGCCCGCATGCATGGAGGTCCTTAATATGCCACACTGTCACTGGTACGTTTGGTGGGGTTTTAGGCTCATTGCTATGCTCACAGTGGTATATTGGCTGGAACGGGGGATCGGCCCCACTCACAGAGGGTTTTTGTGGGCCAGCCTACTGAGTTTCTTGTCTGTCTGCATTTACTACTGGGGGGAACCTAGGTACCTAACTGTGACTCCCTGGATCATCCCGTTAGAATCAGCCACCTAAGTTGTTGCTGCTGCTTAATTTGGAAATACTTTGTCCCTTTCTTTTCATTCTAAGTTAATATCCTTGTTTCAAGGAAACTGTCTTGTCACTGTTTATTTCTACATTTTTTATTCCAAAAAAAAATGGTTGTTCAGGTACTAATATTCTTGCAAGTGCTGGAAATAAGCTGTATCAACTGTGATAATCACAGCTGATGTGGTACTAACAGTTGTTCAAGGCCTAGTCTAAGAATGGGAGAATAAGCTGGAATCAGTCCTTTGATCGTTGTCCCTGCCACATTAACCATGTTAGTGCTGTCACAAGTTAATTAATAATAGAGACTGGGCCTGGTTGGAAAATTTCTGATGGAACATTTCCATCAGGCAGTATTTGTTTGTCAGGAAAAAAATGGAAACATGGTAATTGTGATCAATCTTTTGAATGAAACCAGGCAAGTTTCTGATAAAATCCTGTTTAGTTCCCCAACAGCTCACCTGACCTCACTGGCTCCTTGGTAGCCCACGGGCAATTGCAGAGCCAGGGACTGTGGATTATGCAGGTTCCCAGATGGCAGACGCGTTTGTTTTCCAATCATAAAAGCACAACCCCCCACCTTTTTTAAAGTCCTCAGTAGCTTTAATAGAGAGTAATTTTGGAGCCATTTTATCAGTGGTCTAGGACAAGACAAGAGATTCCAAGGTGTAGTCTAAAGGCCACGGTGAATAGTAAGTGGCCATGCAATTGTGCAACAGAATTCTCACCTAATACCTTTTGAAATTGATATATTCCAGCTTCTGGGGCGGAGTCTGATTTCTTTCCAAATTTTTTAATGTAGAGAAAAGGTTGGCTGTTTTTTTGCGCTCTTATGGGTAGATTTATATTTTTGACAGAGCAATGTGTTAACTCAGTTATCTTAACAGAATTTTATAACTACCTCCTTCATGCTGCCCTCGATAGTGACAACCACCACCATCACTTTTGTGAGCTTGTAAACGTGCAGGGATTTGTGCTGTATCTCCTCCCACCAACCGTGCCTAATAGTAACTTTAAGAAGGCATTGGAGAAAGGATGCGGTATGAATCTCACTATACAGAAATTTGTACTTTGTTAGGATACACTTTACCTAAATTGCAAAGAGCATTGACTTTTCCTCGCTTGCTTCTGTAGTGTAGTCTTTTACTAAGCTGATGCCTGGGAAAAAGACTGAGACAGGTAAGAGCAGCTCTTGCTTTATAGCTGCAATATCTGTAAGAGGAAAGGGAAATTCCTGCTCTTTTTAAGCAATGTGTGTTAATGTCAAATGCTTCATTTATCGATAACGAAGGCTTCATTTCAATAAGTTAAACTAGCTGATAAATTATGGAAAAGATTCTTTTTTTAAAATCTGAATAATAACCAAGGTATACAAGCTCCTATGTTGAGAAAATATTCTGTGCTATTTTGGTCTTTCATGAAGCAACAATAGAAAACTGGGTGAGGGGAATCTAAATCCACAAATCATTAAGTCATAGTTCCATCAGCTTCCATTTATAAGAAGTTTTAATGCCGTGAAAGTCAGTGTATGCAATGGTAATTACCCCAGTGTGAAAACAGTGAACTTGATTTTTTCATTTCCTCATTTTTCCTCAAAACTATTGTATGAGTGCAGAATGTTATTGTGTTGATTTGAGTGTCTCTACTACCTAATCAGCCACAAGGCAGCAGTGTGTTGTAATGACAGCAGGTCAGAGCATCAGGTATCCATTGTTTCTAATACTGTCTCTTCTAGAAGAAGGTCTATTTATGCCTATAGCAGCAGATTGACTCATTTTTGCCAGATAAACTGTATTGTTAAACTAGTGTTTTTCAAATTTCTTATTGACAAAAAATCTGGAACATCATTTAATATATATATAAAAACATATAAATGTTTTATCATCTTTTTGATGATTTAGGGGTAAAAATTCCAGTCATTATTCTTTTTCCAGTAAAGTGCAAGAGATAATTAAGAGAAGCATACATGTGTGAAGTGCTGAGTACACCCTGCTAAATGTCTTAACAAAGTTTATTTCACTGTGAAGCATTTGCTAATCAAATGTAGATAATTTAAATTATTCTAGATCTATGATTAGATTTAAAAAAACAAAAAATAAAACAAAGATAAAGGGATCATGAAGTAGTTTACACCCAAAGTGTGACTTGCCATCGAATTAACATAATGGTTTTGGATTCCTAACACCTTTCCATTCCAAGGTCTACCCATTTATTGCAATGAAACAATTGACCTTATTTACACAAAAGTTTCAGTATCTTGGCTTGACACGTTTTTCAAGCTAACAAAGCCTTGCTCCATACACATTATTTTTTTATATAGCCTACATTTTGCATAATTGCACAGTAATTAACGCCTTATAAACAAACTACAGCAGCTGTATTTATTGAAGCAGAGATGACAGAGTTGTGTTGCTGCATTTGGCTTTTTAGCCTAAAGCCATTTTAAAATAGTTAATGGAATTTCATTTTTTCACCCTGGTATTTAAACCATGATAAATTTCCCCATTAAAGTTCCCTGACATTCTTATATGACAGTAGATGAAGCTGAGTGACATAAGCCTCCGCCCTCTTGTGGCAGATCAGGTTGGTGAAGTAGGTTAACAATTGGAGAATATTTTCTTTAACTTCAACAGTGTTTCCATAAAAAGTTTTAATCGTTCAGTTCTGCAGGCACTGAAATCTTTGCCTACTCTCAAAGCTTCTGAAGGAGCAAGGCCCATGATGCAGCTCTGCCATTCAAACTGCTTTGAACACAGGTTTTCAAGTTAAAAAAAGGAGTCCCTGTGCCATGGTGATGGGTAAAGCTCTGCTTGCAAAAGGTTGCTCAGACATTCTGCAAATTCTTTACTGAGACTAACCAAGCTGGTTTATCATTGTAAATATCCTGGCATACCCTGTTTACAGCAGAGAAATCATAAAATACAGGAATAAGCCGTAACAGTTCAGTCCCATCTTCCAGAGACACCAGAGAGAGTTAACTGAAGGGATATGTAATCAAGGTGTACTCCAATACAAATGTTAAACAGAGAAAACTAGTGCATGAGTGTACGCACATTACAAAGAGACTAAGGAGTGTAATTTGGACATTTGGGCAACGAAGAAACTTTTTGCTTCTTTGTTGCCCTAGCAACAAAGTATTTTTCAATTATATTTTTCAAGGCACTTGCTGATTCAGCAAATTCCATTGCTTATTTTGAGCTTCTGACATAGTTTGTGTGTGGTTCACAATGAAAAGAAAAGGTATAATAATAGAAAGAGGGGAAGGGCACAGTTCTGAACAGAAGTAGAGCGTCATGAGAAATCTGTGGAGACAAGCTAAGAAGGTCTGGGTATATCAAAAGCCACAGAAGGTTACAATAAATCAGTGATAATGGTTAAAATGTAGAAATACAGAAAAACGTAGCTAAGGGAGACTGGATGTCAGGTTTTGCTTGTCTGTGCAGAGCTGCTCTTCTAATTCACTCTTGTAACCAGATCAGAAGGTCTTTTTAGCTCCAATTCAGTATAATAAAAGGCTGGGAGACTTTGTAAGGGAAGAGAGATGGATAAGAAATCATTTGTAAAAAAACAAAATAAAACAAACAACATCAACACAAACAAAAAAATCTCCAACACTCTAGGTTCAGCAATTAGAAAAATAAGCTCAGGCTAAGTATAATGTTGTAGTAATGTATTTACTATCTTGGAACTTTGTGATATAAATTAACAGTAGATTTGAACCACAGCAATTAGTTCTGTTTCAATCTTGTGTTCAGTGCTTTAAGATCAAAAATCCCATCTATTTAATTCACAGAATCACAGAATCATTAAGGTTGGAAAAGACCTTTAAGATCATCAAGTCCAACTGTTACCCCAACACCACCAAGTCCACTAAACCATGTCCTGAAGTGCCACATCCACACGGTTTTTGAATACTTCCAGTGATGGTGACTCCACCACCTCCCTGGGCAGGCTGTTCCAATGCTTGACCACTCTCTCCATGAAGAAATCTTTCCTAATATCTAGTCTAACCCTCCCTGACACAAGTTGAGGCCATTTCCTCTCATTCTATCACTAGTTACTTGGGAGAAGAGACCAACACTCACCTCACCACAACCCCCTTTCAAGTAGTTGTAGAGAGCGATAAGGTCTCCCCTCAGCCTCCTCTGCTCCAGACTGAACACCCCCAGTTCCCTCAGCCACTTCTCATCAGACTTGTGCTCCAGACCCCTCACCAGCTTCATTGTCCTTCTTTGGACACACTCCAGCAACTCAATGTCCTTCTTGTAGTGAGGGGCCCAAAACCGAACAGCCAAAACTTTGAGATGTGGCCTTACCAGTGTCAAGTACAGGGGCACAATCCCTTCCCTACTCCTGCTGGCCGCACTATTGCTGATTCAGGGCACACTGCCGGCTCATATTCAGCCGGCTGTCAACCAGCACCCACAGATCCTCTTCTGCCGGCCAGCTCTCCAGCCACTCCTCCCCAAACCTGTAGCGTTGCATGGGGAAGTGCAGGACCCGGCACTTGGCCTTATTAAACCTCATACAGTTGACCTCAGCCCATCAATCCAGCCTGTCCAGGTCCCTCTGCAGAGCTTCCTACCCTCCAGCAGATCAACACTCCCATCCAACTTGGTGTCATCCACAGACTTTCTGAGGGAACACTTGATCCCCTCATCCAGATCATCAATACAGATATTAAACAAGACCGTCCCCAAAACTGAGCCCTGGGAAACACCACTTGTAACTGGCTGCCAACTGGATTTAGTTCTCTTCACCACAACTCTCTGGGCTCAGCTGTCCAGCCAGTTCTTTACCCAGGGAAGAGTACACCTGTCTAAGCCATGAGCTGCCAGTTTCTCTGGCAGAATGCTGTGGGAGATGGTGTCAAAGGCTTTACTAAAGTCCAGGTAGACAACATCCACAGACTTCCCCTCATCCACTAGGCGGGTCACCTGGTCATAGAAGGAGATCAGGTTGGTCAAGCGGGACCTGCCTTTCATGAACCCGTGCTGGCTGGTCCTGATCCTTTGCTTATTCTGCACGTGCCCTGTGAGCGCCCTCAAGATGAACCTCTCCATAATCTTCCCCAGTAACGAGGTCAGTCTGACAGGCCTGTAGTTCCCTGGATCCTCCTGCTGTCCCTTCTTGTAGATGGGCATCTACATTGACAAGACTCCAGTTATCTGGGGCCTTAAGAAAATGATAAAATTGTGACACTCATTTAGAAGTTGATAGTTTTTGCTGTCATGTAATCTGTACAGTTATAAGGGTCTGCCTGCTACCTAGGTTTTTAGCTTGGTAGTACAGCGATCACTCCCCCAGACGCCTTAATGAACACAAAGTACTATGATGTGCTACATATTTAAATACTAGCAAACATATCCACCATAAATAAAACCATATGGTATCCAGATATCAGATTGCCAAAGGAAACTGGCTATAAACAAGGTAGCACAAAAAAACAGCTGAAAACCACAAGAATAAAAAGTAAAAATAGGAAAGTAAAAAATACCTGTTCCTGAAGTTTGTAAGGCCAGATTAACAATGTAATAACACTTGTCTATTTGTTTGTAATGCAGTATCTGCTGAATGTCCTAGCCAGTCAATACCAGGGAACACTCCAGGAACCAATCAACAGAATGCTATTGATTTGGAGATGTATCAGGAAAAACAACAACAAAAGGCAAAAGGAAAGACGGTGGAGCTTTTGCCATGTATTTGGCAGAATCTCAGCTTCAGTATTTCTGCAGTTGTGTGTACTGGATGGCACCCTTAATGCCTTCCTGTCCAACCTTGCTACTCCTTTAAGATATCTTGACACCAAAATTATTATTTCCCAAACAAATAATAACAGAAAGGGAAAAAAAAAAAGGTGTGTGCACAAAGACTGAAAATAATTTGTTCATAACCTCAGTAGGGAAGCAGAGGGACTGAAGGCAGTTGGGGAAAAACAGACTCTACCATGGAGTAAAGTGGAGCAAAGGGCCTAGAGGCATGGTAGTTCCCACCAAGCAAATAGCATAGAAAGTGGTGGGCTCTTCTGTGAATGGAAAGGGAGTGTGAGTGCACAGACACCCAAGGGTGTGAGACATGCTGTGATGGAGTGATCTCTAGTGGGTGCAGTGCATGCAGAGCCCTAGCTGACAGAAGAAAGCAAAGGGTGTGAGTGGGTGTTGGGACTGGGAGGGCCCTGCCCAGACATGAGAGAGTGGGTAGGAAAGCTGCAGAAAGAAGTGAATGGGAGCACAGAGGAAAACCAGGAATTACTGGTGTCTGCAGTGAACTTGGCCATACAAAAACTATTAGGGTTATTGCTGCCTTATGCATTTAATTGAAAATTAAAAAGAAACATTGTGGATTAGCATATTTATTACTAAATTCTACTTCTTCATGTCCTTTGTATACTGCTACCATGAGCAGACAGCCTACCATTTCTGAAACATCTGTTTTGAAAGACTTGTGAATATTTGCTTACAATAGCATGTATTTAACATTTAAGCACTTTCAGCAACTCTTTGAAACAATTAGCTCATAATGAGCAGCTTCCATGCTAGCAAACTATTCTAAAATGCTTATTAAAAACTTTAAAATATTAAAAGTCTCTCTTTGACAAGAAAAAGGCCACACAATCATCAGCTCACTCAGGGGAGTCATTTTGAGGTGTTGTTTCTACAAAGCAGAAAATAATTGCTGCAAGGAAGTTGTATTTCACTATAAGCTTTTGTGCAAGGACAATGTCTGAACGTACATCAAAGCCTGCTGAGGTTGAGTGCCTTGTGACAGATTTCTGAAACATCTTATGAACAGAGCTTTGACATGATACATAGTTATATGATACATACAAAGTTATTTGGGATATTCTTGGGCTTCTTTATGAACTTCATCACTTCCTTCATCATCATCAGGCCCAAGGTGCTGCCTTGCCAACCTAGCTGTAAAACCTGGAGTTTGACAAGATACTCAACACACAAAAAAAAGGAAGACAGGGAAAGGGTTTCCTGACACCAGCTGTTTGCAGAGAAGGGGGTTGGCAATGAGGTCTTGCTGCAGGAGTAGACCATCAAAAAGAGGAACTTGGCTCATAAACAGGGCTTTTCCTTGTGTTTCTTGACCACAGAATAGTATGGACAATATTTGAGAACTCTGACTTCTTGAAGATGTCCTTGAGAATCAGTAAAGTTTCTTTGTCGAGAACCTTCCCAGAGATGTGAGGAGTTCTAAAAAAACCCAACCCAGATTAAAGTTCAGCCTTGGAACTTGAATGCTTTAGTTAGCTGAACCACAAACATAGAAATGGAAATAAATAGATAAAACCTCTCTCCTCCTTTCCTCTAAACTTTAGGACTATTTATTTTTGTCTTGAGATGCTGTGCTCATTTTGGCTGGGATAGTGTTAATTTTCTTCATAGTAGCTATATGGGGATATGTTTTGGATTTGTGCTGGAAACAATGTTGATAATACAGAGATGTTATAGTTATTGCTGAGCAGTGCTTACACGGAGTCAAGGCCTTTTCTGTCTCTCACCCCACCAGCGAGTAGACTGGGAGTGCACAAGAAGCTGGGAGGGGACACAGCTGGGACAGCTGACCCCAACTGACCAAAGGGATATTCTATACCATATGGCATCATGCTCAGCTTATAAAGCTGGGGGAAGAAGAAGGAAGGGAGGGGATGTTTGGTGTGATGGTATTTGTCTTCCCAAGTAACCATTATGTGTGATGGAGCCCTGCTTCCCTGGAGATGGCTGAACACCTGCCTGCCGATGGGAAGTGGTGAATGAATTCCTTATTTTGTTTTGCTTGCGTGTGCAGCTTTGCTTTCCCTATTAAACTGTCGTTATCTCAACCCACGAGTTTTCCCACTTTTACCCTTCTGATTCTGTCCCCCACCCCACCGCAGGGGAAGAGAGTGAGAGGCTGGGTGGTGCTTGGTTGCCAGCTGGGGTTAAACCATGACAGATGTAAACTCTTCACATCTAAATGAACCTAATCTGTAGTTTGCAACTTCTGGTCACTTTGCAAAATGGAAAAAAAACCTAAAAGGGACTTACCACAGTTCATTTCAACTATTCTGTTAGAGGTATTGTTTCACATCAAATATGCATAAGAGGGGGTTATTGTAAGGTTATTACAAATTTAGAACAAAACAATGCTATGCAAAATATATGGAGTGAATGTGCATAACTGTTGAAAGCCTACATTTTAATTCTTTTTTTATTAATCTATACCTCTGCATGCTTAAAGCTGAATGTAAATTTTCAGGACCTTAGTGCCTGGGAGGCCCATCTAATACTGTCTCTATTGTGCTGGAGACTGTGCAATTGCATAATATGAGCTGTTGCATGCCGTGAAGAGCTGGTACTTTATGGACACAAGAGCGATGAAGAAAAGCGTATTTGGGGATTATATATGAAAAAGTGAAGGCCAGATAGAATAAATGGCCTTTGTAAGGCCATATGGCTTTCTAGCCAAAATAAGAAATAAACCTTGTTCACATGCTCTGCCTTCTATAAATGTTGAGTCACTTCAGTTGTTTACTCAATAAAAATCACTCAAAGCCTTAACAGGTATGAAGTGTCAGTATTCTTTAGCAGAATGTACAACTTGGTACTTGTACCGAATGTTTGCTGGTATAGTCAAGGGGAATTTTATCATTCTCTGAAATAAGAATAGGATTTCAGCCATTCAGTTTATGACAAATGTTTTTAATGTCTTAATCTTTGAAATGAGATGAAAGGTTTTCCAGCATAGAACTCTGATGATTGTTCAGAGTTTGAGATACATCCTTGTTAGTTATGTATCTGCCCTAATACCTTGGATCCAAACATCTATACACCCACACAGTAATTCTACTCAGAATCAGATCTTGTTTTCTTGAGAGTTTAAGCATGCTATATAACACAGCTGCTAATAGGATGTGCAAACTCAAGACCATTAATCTATTACTGATAGACTACTAGGTCCAGAAGTAGCCACAGTGCTCCCACTAACAAGAAGCAATTTTTGTCATGACTTCAGTGGCCTTGTGCATGTAGCTTAGATGCTTCACTCCAGCTCTCTGTATCTTGGTTCCCTTTGTCTTATGTATGTGAATTGCAGTCCCACAGATCATATTTTGTGCTGTTGAAAGATATTGTGCTTATGAGAAAACAATGAATACTTAGAGACATTAATTTGTAAGAAAGACCAGGGGAGCACATATTTGGAAGAACCTTCCTTTTTCCTTCATGTGCAAACACATTTGAAACACTGTTATAAAATATGTATGCATTGAGAATCACAGTGATAAAATGTTCCTTCGTAGTCTAAATAGACAAAAGAGTTCTTGCAAATTATGCGGATTTTAAAGACAAATCAAATAACCAATGCATCTTCAGTATACCTTGTTTTCTGTGGTTATCCACACAATTACCATAATTTCTCATTGTATTCAATGCACTTTATTAATATTCTAATCGCTATTATGTTCCTGAAAATGTCATATTTCTAGTCATTGCCAACAGTCAACAGATGGCATATTTGCTTGGCATCATAAATTATATATCATATCAAAGAAAAATATCACTTTATCCTTTGCTAACTTTGGTAACTGAGAGGGAATCTACTTTTTAAAAAATTCTATTTTAAATATCTAAGTATTTCTTTAGATCATGGTTTTGCATATATCATAAAATTAATACCTGTGAATAAATTGAGCAAAATGACCCAAAATAGAACTTGACCAAAATGCCACGTGAATATATTTTCTTTCAACTTTGATGTCTGCTTCCACAGCAGATAGAAAAACAAGGTACATAGTAATAATTTTTAAAACCATAATAAAAAAAATACGCTTTGGTCATTCAGCAAAAGTTCTGATGTTAGGTCTTCTTCCACTCTTAGGTATGTTTACCGGAGCTTTTAAAGGCAAACGTGATTTCTGCCTGACCATTCTCTGAAGCCACAGGAGCCAGTTCTCACTAAATATGAGCCATCCAGCAGCTATATAGCTTCAGTAGCATGACACCAAGCATAGCTACAACACCCTATATCACAAGTATGCATTTGGTGGTAAAATATAGTGTAGGTATATCCTCTGTTAACATCATCTGATTTAGTGTGTCATTAAGTAGGCCTGGACTCAATCTCTTAGTTAGTTCTAATCAGAAGATTTCCACTTCCCTTGTTGGGGATTTTTCATACAGAGTCCTCTGGATACATAAGACAACCTGCAAATCCAAAACCCTCTTATACTTAGTATAAGAATATTTTTAGGGGATGAGTACCCACAGTTACCACACCAACATCAGCTGGGTTTTGAAAGCACAAACCACTCTGAAAAATCAGGCCCGAGTTTTGCATAGGTTGGACATGTCAAAATTGAAGGCCTATTTTTAAATCTTTGTAATTATCTCTACCTGTAGAGTTTATAACCCATTAAGCCTAGCTACAAAAATTTCTGAGGCAAACAGATCCATTATTTTCTGTGTTAACCTGCATGATAGCCTTTGCCTATGAAGCATCATGTCTTAATAGTGGAGGGTTTATTTTGCTCATATGCCTTTTGTTTTATTTTTAGAACATTATGTGGTACCTAAAACCACAGGAATACAATTATTCTTTGTTTTCTTGGAAGGGAGGTCTAATTAAGCAGATCTCCACTGTTACAGGCACAGCTGTGAAAGAATTGACTGTGACATGAGTTATGTATCCCAAACTGGAGCAAGTTGCTCAATAGAGGATTAGGTTTATTATTTGAGAGTAGAATCCACAACAAAAAAAGACAATTAACATCAGAAGAATATTAATGCCATTATTTTCTTGTTTTAGATGATTTATTTTTTTGACAGGTATGGTGAGTCGTTCTTTTAACGTCAACCTGTTCTTTTAAAGACTAAAATCATTACTGAGTAAGCTTCTTTGATGGGTTAGAGTGGATTCTATTTAGTTAAAATATCCCATAGTGCTCAGATGTGTTAAAATGACCCAATCAATGTATACACTTACCAAGAAAAAATCTAACTGAAATATCCAAAACTATTGCGGAGACCAAATATCAAAAACTAAATTAAGTCAAAGGTCACCCTTTTTTGTTTTAATTACTGTAATTTCCTCAATTCTCCACCTATAAAAAGTGTGTATTTCCTTCTTCACCTCTTTTCTGATATTTTGTAGTTAGGCTGTTTTAGACAAGGACAGTTTGCCTCAAACAAAGAAATATCGACCTTGGTTTTGTGATGCAAATCTTAAACACTTCAGTCGAATGTTTTCAACTTCCTCTGTCATGGGTCAATGGCCAAGTCTCATTTGACTTCTACAAATGTAGGTGCAGATGTGAGAGGTCCATTTCATTATACATGTGTAAACAGCTAAAAATATTTTCAACAGAAAAACAGGACTACAAGGAGCTAAGAACTCTTAACTTTGAAATCTTCAGTGTAGTAAAGGAGCTGTAGCAGATTCAGTCTCCAGGCTACTATAAAATGGAGTCAGCCTATCAAGTATTTTGGGAGCTGACAAAGTGTTACTAGCTCACTTAGAAGTATTACAAGTATCATTTTTTCATAATTTTATGTTTAGAACCTTCCACATTTCCTCAGATTCATTTAACCCGGAATGATTATAGCTACATATGTGAAAATGAAGGCCAAATAATTTTATACATTTAATTAAATTTTAGATATATTTCTTTATTTTTAATCATGTCCATTTCCTTTTAAATGTTTTTTTTTTTTTTTCTTGACACTTAGGAAGTGTCACTGTCCTTCCTAGCAGAAGGACACTGCTACAAAGCTTTTTTTTCAGCCAAGGACTTCAACATTTGAGGCCATGGAGCAAAACTGTTTATTTTTAAAAATGTCATTAAATAACTGTCAACCATACCGTACAGATAAAGGAACTTTAAATGGCCTAAACTTTACAGACATGGAGAAGTAAGCAGGAGGAAACACGTAAAAGATGGTGGAAATAAGATAAAGGTATGGGATATGATTTTTGTTAATATAATCATATATCAGTCTCTGTTTCACTAGGCTGATTGGTAAAGACTTCACATTTTCCTTTGAAAACAGTGGATTTACCCTGTTCTTTACATTAGTCTTTTCTGTATCTTTTACTGTCATCTCTTAAATAATAGTGAGCTTTTGTCCTGATAAGAGGATAATGACCATTCCATAATGTCTGGATAAATAAAATCTCCATCTAACATTTTCTGAGCACCTACATGAACAAAGCTAAGTTTAAATGCAACTTTCAGGAAAACAAACAAACAAACAAACAAAATTGGTAAGGCATTTCTTATTTCTTAACAGACTACTTTGTTCTCATTTTCCTGCTTAGGAAAAAGAGAGAAAATGATTTACCAAAATAGCCTAAACTGGAATTGTGCCCTCTTCAGTTAAATTGCAAAGCTCCATCATCTTTTTACACTCCTTACAAAGGGCCAAGTACAGTCCTTCAACTATGATCCCATAAGTTCATGGATCACCCTTTGCCATTTCCTGCATTCCAAGCTTCTCCAGGAGGTAGATACCTTTGGAGCTATGAGCTTGTATCCGCTTTCCATATGCCACTCAGAAAACTTTACCTGATTCATGGAGTTTGATTCCCTGTTGTAGAAGTGCATGCATCTGCCATCTATCCTCCATAGAGCACCGAGAAGAATACACCTCCTTTCCTTCAAAGCTTCATGTGAAATGATGTCACACCGTGCTTACAAAACGGACTGCTGATGTCAATGCAAAGGTTGTCTTGTAAATTATTTTAATGTGGGTATATTTCTTCATATTTGCTGTACTGCACTTTACCTGAACAATCTTCTGGAACAACAGTGGCAAGGATAGTAACTTTTTAACCTTGCTGTCTGAACTCTGTTTAGAACAGCTCTAAGAGTAAATGACAAAGTTGTAATAGTCTAATGACTTACCTACATGATTATTACTACTATTGACAAAGAACAGAAAAAGAAAAAATTCTATCATAGATGGATTTAATGAGCCAGCTAAGGCTATTCAGTGTTACCACAGCAATCAGACTGACTGTATATAAAATACTTTTCCATGAATAATTTTTCAGCCTGAAGAATCAGTTATGCATCAATGTAGACTGACTAACCATTCCACATATCTTGCATTACAGACAAAACATACTGTTTTAAAACCCTCCCTTTGAAATCATTATTGCATCTGGAGTTCAGCAGTGTAGTAGATGATAACAAATCCCAGGCATCAGGAGGCTGAAACTCTATACCAGTTGCTTCAAAATACAGGAATTTAATATATGATGAATAGCTATTTATGGTTTGTATAATACCATCGGTGTGAGTAGCAATTTATGCCATAAAAACTGACAGGTTTCTATTCTGATTTTCCAACCAGTACTGAAAACACTAGTGAGACTCAGCTTCCTTCTTGACTTCACAATATTTGTAGAATTACTGTAGAATAGATGATTGGCAACTATGAAATAAAAGGAAATAAATACATTGAGGAATTGTATTGACATAGTGTAGTACATAAGAGTAAAACTATAGATTTCCCTGAAGTCAATGGGGATTTTCCTACTGGGTTCCACATTGCCAATATTTCACTGTCAGTACACAGAGTTTGGCTATTTTTACCTTGAATTAATGTACAGTTCATCTGCTTTCCTATCCTTCCCCACTCATTTTCTCTATTTCCTACTCTCTCTCTCTCCTTACCTCTTTTTGGTTCCTGATCTATATCTGCTTCATCTGCCAGGCAGTTAAATTTTAAAATAGCTTTTCCCTTTGAAGTGCTAATGCCAGCACTACTATTTCTATAGCAAGTAACTTCACTGACTGTTGTGGTTTGCTTTTACTCTTTGTTTTATGTTTTGGTATGTGCATATGTAGGGTATTCATGATTTTAACAGTGAAGAGCTGGAAAAAATGTAAAGAAAGAAAAAAATCTCCTAATTAAGTTTTATAAATAAAAGTTAAATCCCACCTGCTCCACCTCAGGCTGTGATTTTGTCAGCTCTCACGAGCTAAGCAGGTCGAACTTGTTGAGTAATTAGGTAGGAAACCTCTGAGGAAAATCCAGGGTGCTGTATGCGGTGGCACAGTAGCTGCCACTGTTCCTTTTCAGTAAGTGTTAAATTGTTGCTTACGTTATTTCTTCCTTCAGTCCATCAGTGGCTATTAAAAATGACAAGTCTGTACAGAACCTCTGTTTCAGAAAACCTTTTCACTGTTTATTGCCAGAATGTAGGAGGATGTTCTTCTGAAAGGACCACTTTGTACACACGCTCTTCTTATAGTCCTTAAGCATCTGCTAGTGGCCAAAGATAGGAAAGTTGATAAACTATACGTTGGAGGCAGACTACTGGACATTTGATCAGTTCCAGCATGGCATTTATATGCTTCTTTAATAGCCAGAATTTTTTTGTGTATTGAGCACTTGAGCAATCACTGTTTTCTTCTTCAAGGTGTTCTTTTTGCTGTTGAATAAAATACATATATGTGTATTTATTTTAAACATCTGTACTTAACGTTATTTACAGTAATGACCAACTGCCCTGTGACCATTATACAATATGCTGCATCTTTATGTAGCAAAGTAAAAAAATATGCATTCCATACTCGAGTGTTAACCTAAAAAAGTTTGGGCATCCTTACTGATACTGTGTGATTTAGAAAGCTCAGAGGTACCAATTTTAAATATTTATGTTTCGTTCTTTCACACTAGGAATGTTTTATTCATGAGTGTGTGCATCTTCCACTAAGTTGTTTCATTTATTTACAGGTATAGAAGAAAACCCACTTCATTAATAAGGAAGTCACCAGTTATGTGTGCACTGACAAAATCCATCATTTGCACTATCTGGATTATCCTCGAGGTTTGCTTTGGGAAAGATAATTTGAGATAACTCTTTCCTGGTCTGTGTAAGTCAGGAATGTATTCATACTTTAGTGGGTTGAACAGTGGGTAAAAGCTTGACGTGTTGTCCTCTTGGATGGCTGTTTCTCTGAGCTGATTCTGTTTGTTTACAAGAAACTACAAAATCCTGGTTCCCTGAATAAGGCAATGGAGTAATCCTTCACCGCTTGCTCCAAGCCACTGTCAGCCCACTGCCCCAGAGGCTCCCTCCTTTCCTAAGCTTTTTTCAAGGCTCTGGGGGCAAATTCAAATGATACCTACCTACATTCTCTCTTATTTTTTCCTAGACTTGCTGGAGTGGGGATGTAGGTGTCTTGAGGAGGTTACAGACACCTAAATTGTCACATAGAAGTTGGGAATTAAAAACTTTTTCTCCTGTGTAGGAATGTCTTTTTGATTTAGCGAGTCTGGGGTATTTGAATGATAGCTAGATATACCAGTTTCAGCTCCCAAAGCATAAATAATTCTTACAAATACCTTAAAGGAAGGTGTTCCTCTGAAAATGTGAGGTGGGAATTCTGTAAGTCAATTAATAACAATGTGTATTTATATCTGAGATTTATCACTTTAATAACATCATGTATATTTACATCTGAGATTTATTACTCTGTCACACAGCTTTGTTATTGTGCCCAATGGCTGGTGAAAATTTGGGGGTTTGTATACTATTCCCCCTAGAAGGAGGAACTGTTAATAGAGATTTGTTTTTTTTTCAGTGCAGTCCTGTTTCTAAAAAGCAACATTAAAAAAATCCTGTTTTCTTGAGCGTAGCAGATATCATATATAACCATACGTATTGAAAAAACTTCTTTTTTTCAGGGATTCAACCCGTATGCCAGCAGTCGAAAACCTGACCAGGCTTTCTCCTAGGTACCTGTTCTTTCACAGTAATTTGACATGAGCTCCTTCTACATGTTGGCTGTGTCTACATGTTTACTTATGTCCTACATACATAGCCCCTATTTGTTTCTCTTGTATTTGTTTCCTGCTTAAAACAGTAAAACCACTCCACCCACTTCATTCACATTCTGAGCTCTCTCTTTCAAGCTTTTGTTTTGTACAGAGAGATGTAATTGTGCTTGGGGTTTAGAGACTACAGTCATTCTAGCTCCTTGTTTCTGCAAAGGGGCATAATGACTTCTTACACCTATCTTAAATGAAGAGGGACAGCTATACCCGAGCTGCAATGAGGTTTACCTGACCTATAATTTTACGGCATTATAAACCACATTTCAGCTGAAACTTCAGGGCTAGCTAAACAATAAAATATCTTGGTTCAGCATTGTGGTGTAGTGAGTTTTCCTTCCAGTGATCTCATGTCTGTTCCTCCAGAAGCTGGAAATGCATTGAGTTTCTGAAGGGCAGGTCTGCAACATCCTTTACTCTTTGGCTAATTGCACAGCTTCAGGAGTATGGAACAGGTTGGCCAGAGAGGTAGTAGGTGCCCCATCTCTGGAAACATACAAGGTCAGGTTGGATGGGGCTCTGAGCAACCTGATCTGGTTGAAGGTGTCCCTGCTTATTGCAGGGGTATTGGACTAGATGACCTTTAAAGGTCCCTTCCAACCCAAACTATTCTATGATTCTGTGATGTTAAGAGATGCCATACTGTGGACAGCAGTCCTGTCTGCAACTTACCCTAGCTGCGTATAGATAATTTTGGACTGTTTTCAGGGTGAGAGAACTGCAAAAGCAATTTTACTTTTGGTAAAAGTAAAGATGCTCGGACGTTCTGAGTCTGCAGAAGGTACAACTCAGCTGGACTAGGAATTCGGAGTAATGTCTTTTTTTGGATCATCTTATTCCTTGCTGTGATGGTTCATTCACCTTTCCTAGTTCCTCTCTTTTCTTTCTTCAGTTCACTGCCTCTGGTGCACAATTTAGAGCAGTGCAATGGACATATGAGTGAGGATATGTAAAATCAAGGGCAATATTAAAAATCAGAAATTGAGTATATTGCAAAGTGGTTTGGCTTCAAAAATTATCTACACTTGCTTAGAATGCCCTCAGTAACACTTCAGGAATTATAGAATTGCCTCATTTTTGGAAAATAAATTTCAGTCATCTTTCAACAGCATTGATGTCCTCTCAGTAACTTGTGTCTATTGCTTTACTATTAATAAGGACTTCAAACAGTCTTTATGACTTCAGTGAGAAAAAGTAATTTAATGATTATTAAGATGTCAGGAATTACAATACTCAATCACTAAATAAACGTGAGAGAAGACGTACTTCTCTAGAGTCTTTCAAAGGTTGGTACCCTATTGAATACCAGATGCTGCCTATGTCAAGCCCTGAGGTTTCATATGATAAAGTTCCTGTAAGTTTTATGCAGATTGAAATCCAATTTGTCTAGACAATCTCACTTTATTACAAAGCTGAGAAGAAAAGATCTTTGGAGAATGAGGAAATGTTGAGTCAAATTCACTCTTAATGAACTCTATTGACTGGAGTACAGAAAGGTAGATTTGCCCCATTATTTGTCAGATTTTTAATTCACTTAAAACTTAATTGAAAATCAAGACAAAAGACACTCTTTATGCCTTGAGTTTTAGTCTGTTCTTCAGACTGAAACAAATAATCATAATTCAACTGAAACCACAGCTTCTGTGTAGTGGCAAGAATTAGCAGTGAATCAGACCAACTTCATGAACCTTAGCAGGTGAGTAATTGTGACCAAACTTTGAGTATTAAGCCTTGAACCAAGCAAATGTCATACAGCCTTCAGACCAGGGATATTTCACATAGCTCTACTAATATCATTTGCTTTTTAAATCAGAATTGATCCCATCATAAAATACTTTTCCTTCAATATACTTAATTTCCTAGGAAAAAAATCTAGAAAACTTCTATGTTTATATTTTATGTAAGCTACTGTAATTAGGAATTTCATGGCAAATGCACTGAACCCTCAGAGAAAATTCAGTGAGTGAAATCCTAGCCCAGTCAAAGGAACTAGCAGAATTTCTATGATTTTAGTGTGATCAAGATTTCATCTACAGTCTTTGATAGAGATGCACCAAGACTAAATGTCTAGATGTGACAGCACTGAAACCTGAAGTGATCCACAATGTGAATGCACATATTACTTGAAATATTTCAAATGAACCCATGTCCCTATAAATTCAGATGTTGCAGTAGTGGAACTATGTATCCATATGTAATAAATCTGTCCATCTTTCAATACCAATAGGTATTAGAGAAAATAATGCTGACAAGGCATCAGCAAGGATGTTAATCATTTAGTTGAAACATAAAGTTGTACTTCAATAAATAAAAACAATATAACAAATGCAGGCTTTGAAATTTTGAATACTTTTATAGGTACATAGCTCTACAAAAGTCACTGAGATGACTCATTAATAAAATTTCCCATGCAATTGATTTCTCTGATAAGGAATCTGGAGAATTTCCAAAAATACTCAGAAGAAACAGGTGAAAAGCATTGAAAATAGATCCTTTCCTGCCCCCTCTCTAGCCACGGTGATTTTTGCTTTGTGCCATAGTCCTCAGCCATTTGTAAGTAGGAAGTTTAGCACAGCAGGTAGACTGGACTTTCACCAGGCTAGCCATACATGTTTTTCTCCTCTATCCTTTTAATTATACTGTACCTTTTTCCCTCTGCCACAAATGTATGACACCTCATCCGCCATCTCATTTAATACCTTTCCTTTTCCAGACTTTAATGCTAGCCACCTGGAAGCATGCATCTGTATATGGGCAACATTTTAAATGGAAGAGATGAAAACTAGTACAAAAACTGTGAAGCGATAAGAACCTGAAAAAGGAAGAGGGCTTATGTTGGAAAGATATCAATGCATAACAGGGAATTTGCTAGATTTTTTAAGAATCAGACTTATTATTTCAGTATCTTTTAATAATTTCTCTAGTAATCTTAGAGAAAAAGAAAATGTGAAATTTACTGTTGATTCCCAGTTGTCAACAGCACAAACATGATATTGGAGCCAAGAAATGGTGTTATATTATAGGATAACAAAATTCAAGGTTATGCACTACAGCCTAAGAAAAGCTTTTTGTATAACCTGGTAGCTTGTAAGTCAGAAATTGTAAAGCATGAGAAAAATTAGTTGTTAGTATTGAGCACAGGACAAGTTATAAGCTATCAACATCACTACAAAAAGAGTAGTTACAGAAAAAAAGCAAGGCCAACCCTATCTGTATCAGTGTTTAAATACAGATGAGAAACTTAAACCTATTATGCATGTTACTAGTAAGACTTTACTAGAATACTCTGTAAAAATCTGTCTGTCAGTGTTTAGGACAGACTAAGATAAGCTAAGACAAACTGTAATATGTCATAGATGTCATCAGGGAAATAGAGAACTTGTTTTATGAAAAAAGATTAAAAGAGGATCTTGTTCAATTAAATAAAAACTGAGTGCTGTATATAAATACATCAAATGGTGAACAGAAGAAAATAACACTTAAGGACATTACTGAGAGAGAAATGAATGAGACAATTTCTAATCAGAGGAGTGATGTTCAGGCACTGCCTTCAATAGGAACAGTGAAACAAACTGATTTTAAGATGAACCACTGGATTACAGAAGATATTAGACAATGAAGTCTGCTGAAATGCAAAGAGTTTTGGTGATGCAGAGATTTTACTCGAGTCCCTTTTTTTTTACTTTTTTCTGCTAAAATTGTACTCACCTGAAACTTTCAATTCTGACAGCCTGATTTTTTTTTTTCAATAAAAACTAGATTGAACAGTTCCATCTAATATTATGTAGTTATGTTGGAACACCAGTACTAAGTGCAATGAAGTAATATGGTGATTACAGCCAGAAGCAGTCAGCAAACAATGAAGAAAATTAAATCCATGTGAAAAACAGACACTAGAATTAAAAGAAAACTTTGTTTCATCAGAATGTTAATCCAGGACAAAAACTTCTAAAAAAAAAAATAGAAACAGCTTGCTCTGACAAATCTCTGTCAAATTTAATTGGGCTGTGACAAATAATGGGATGGCTTTGTATTTCCTATTTTAAAAGTTCAAAATTAGCTTTACCTGTGTTCTTATCCTACGGTAAGAATGGCTTGCAACACATGGGAACCCTCAGAATTCACCAATGTGAAGAAAATGTGAAAATTTTAAAAAAGAGGGCAATTAAAATTTTTGTCTGCGGAAGGCAAATAAATATTATTAAAAAAAAGAAAATTCATCTGTAAATCTCAAGTGTTATTGTGCCAAATGTGTAGCCTAAATTCAAGCATTCAACTATTAAACACAGAGATTTTAGTCCTGCTGTGAGTGCAAACCACAATGCAACCTCAGCTGTGGATTTACAAGTAATGACTCTTTTGTATACAAGTAACACAAAATCTACAGCATAATGGGAAAGAAAAAATAACAATAACGTGTCATGTAAATGAAATTTTCCCACAAAAGTGGTCTACCTTTTCATTTTCTTCTCATTCTTCCTTACACAGCTTGTCTATGATTATCTAACTAAGGTCTGATGACAATTTGGGGGATCTCTCTATGTACAGCTTATGAATTGTGTTTGATACTTGGGAATCTCCAGATGTAGCTCTGTCAGGTTGAAAATTCTTTGCTGCTTTGCTGATCTAAAATCCACAAGAAGTGACAGCAGAAATTTTTACTCTTGGCACATGATCAATAAAGAATTGTTAAAACTTGATAATATCCTATTCAAATACAGTCCCTTGAAGCACGACGATGCTACCAGGTAGGCAAACCTGGTTTTATAGATGAGGTGAGGATGTAATAAATATGTGATAAATCATCTCTACCACACAAACTTCATCGTCTGACAAGGGAGCTATCTGACTAAGAGGGCAGCTGTAGGAGCAAGTGTCTCTTGCTTGGTGTTGTAGACTAATTACATCTGGTAGTTAAGTATTGGAGGGGTATGGGGGACTTACAGCACTTCTACCTATATTTGGAGTGGAAAATAAAGGTAAAGAAATACCTGGGGTTCCTGGGTTCCTGCCTTTAACAGCTGTTCTGAAACCCTTAAAATCTGGGTGTTTGCTTACCCCTTCTGTGAATAAACTCCAAGTCCAGCGTACCTCAAGTTTAAACAAATGGTATTTGAAGAAATCGGCACTACCCCTTCAGACGAGAGGTCAGTAAAGCCCCGTGCTAAGATGGGTGCCGGAGGGCTGGGGAAGCAGTCGGTGTTGCTACCTCACCAGACCAAAGCAAGCTCACATGCACACCCGCGGTGTGCTGCGTGGAGAAACCCGGCTCCAGCAACTGGCAAGCGGCCGAACGGTTGTTTTTACCACGGCGGGGGACGGTTGGATACTTTTATGCAAATGAGCCCTGGTCCTGCTAATGGGATCACGGCCACATGGATGCTCAGTGGCCTTTCTGCCATTAGGGATGCTGGCACTGCCCGGCTCACCCCCACCGTGCTTGGCAGCGGGCACCTCGGGGCTCTGGGGCCTCCTCCCCGACCAAGACACCTTGCGGGCCGCTGGCAGCGCGAAGACAAGCGAGGGGTGGCACCTCCCGGCCGCGGCCTCTTTCCCGCTGAACT